>NC_053028.1:64284154-64518367 GCF_003073215.2 Triticum urartu
GAGTACACACTAGCATATACTGTATGTACATGCAAATGCAACCATGCATGCAAGCACATAAAATCGTAAAAGAGCGTATATGTACCGTAGCCTGGCCTCCCGGAGAATGCGAAGGAACTCTCGGTTCTCTGCATGCGTCAATGGAGGCACCTCCGCCATTGTTGCCGCCCGCAAGTATGTGACTGTGCGTATACCGAGCAACCATGGTGTGTATATATACACATTTAAAACGGACGCTTCCACTTTGAGCGTAAACCTCAGGAAATGCTAGCGAGTAGTACGTAAAAATATACTTATAATAAACACGCATGACTCGCATTGCTCTGTATTCTAAGCGCCCAACCAACCATGCATATGGGCTAATATTTAAGAAGCAAAGACCTCTACCTACACGATCAACAAAATGATTCAGTCGAATGTTAGTGGTGCTTATGATACGTATAAAATGGGTATGGGTTGATGTATTTCAGTATTTGTGCTGAAGTAATGGGTGCATGTACTATTTAAAACATACAGTTACATGAATTCACGTAAAAAACGATAGTTATAGGTATATCAACGATCGACCCACGTTGTACAACCTACACATAGTGCTAATACGTTCGCTAGAAAAATCTTAATCGGTTGGCTAAGAGATTCTGCAAGCGACGTGCGTTGAGGAGCCATACTAACCGGCCTGGTGATCGCGTCTACTTTTTTTAACACAGTAGAGAGGTAAGCGCTCATATAAACGCGCATACACTCACTCCAATAAACGCACACACGCACACCCTATTCCTATGAACACCTCCGAAAGACTGAGCCGGCATATCATCTTGAAATTTACGAAGTCACCGTAGCCACCTCGTCGACGGGAACGTCTCCTCCCACTGAATGCGCATCGCCAGAAATCCTGAAATAAATCCAGGAATAAATGCAAGCACCAGGACTTGAATCCTGATGGGCTGGAGATACCATAGTCCCTCTAACCATCCAACCACAGGTTGGTTCGCCGCGTCTACTTTAATTATTAGCTGATGCATGCGCCACATGGGCTATACGCTGTGCAATTGTTCTCCGCGGGACACTGTGATCTAGACAAACCTGCATAACAAAACGCCAGACCTGAAGAACCAAATCTGGGGACACGCCATCTTTCACACACCTCCCGGCGATACAAAGAAGCATCACCGGAACGAGGGCGAGGTGGGTGTACCTTATTGCATGCCGATAGTGACACCATTGTCTCGCCACCGCCAAACGGAGACAACTCTAAATTTATTCCTAACCCTACCATCACTCGAACAAAGCCCGGGTGTCCCCCTCTCTTCATCTAGCGGCAGATGGAGGGAGAGGTGGCCCTCAGACTCGTGGGGAGCAGTGGCGGAGCTACACTCAAAAGCTTGGGCGGGCCAGTCTGAAGAGAAACCTAATATTTTTGATAATTATGACCCACATCTACCCTTACCCCAGCCTGGTGCAGCAAAATTTGGACGGGCCATGGCCCTTTTTGCTACAATGTAGCTCCGCCAGTGATGGGGAGTATGGTCAATCGGGCTCACCGCTCTCCTAAGTGAGGGGGAGAGGAGAAAAGAATGACCCAACACTTTAACATCCTAACAAATTAAAAGAATTTAACGTCCATTTGATTTTCCTTGCTCCACCATGCAAACCAGTTCATCATTTTCATTAACAATACGTACCTCCTCATAAATCTCTGGCCTTACGAGAACATTCGTGTTTGGGGTTGATTTTGCCACATTCGCAAGTTGACCAGAATTTGTTATGTCTATAACTTGTTGCAAGCAAGTTGCATTAATCGTATCAGCCTTTGTTACGATCAATGAATCGTCAATGAAATGTAAATGAGGTACTCCCTCTAAATGAGAATACACTGATTTTTAAGTCTTTGATTTGACTAACGGAACATGAGTTTTATTCCATAAAAACTATATCTATAGATACATTGTCAAATGAAGTTTCTAAACATATATTTGTTGTCGCATATCATACATATTTTATTAGTTAAACTGATTATCTAAAACCCCGTGTCCAGCTTATATTCCCATCTAGAGGGAGTACTGAGTGTGCATTTCTGCAGACTCTGATACCTTCAAAGCCACCAACTTCTTCTTCCTGCATTAACAAACTAGACAAGCCTTCCGCATATGGCAACGAAGTGACAAGGGATGGCAAAATCCCCTAGTTGGATGGAAACCATCTGCCACCTGAGAATTGAGCCAAATTAAGTTTAACCTTACCATTCCTGCTAAAGGAGCCAGCTGATCAGAACATCTTTACCCTTCCTAGAATAGAACCCGCGTTTGTTGCACTGGAGCTTGCCTCATCCAATGCTATCAAGTCGCCATGCAAACCCTAGTCCACAACGGGACATGTCACCCAGCTCAAGCCTATCACATGAGACAAGAGCCAAATGATCGTCATGAACAAGGAGAAAACCCATGGTCGCGATACCACTGAGAGGAGGGAAAACCTTAGACTTACGTCGGGGAAAACAAATATGTAAACTCTTTTTTATGATGCATACTAATATGGGTTTATATACCTTTTTTTAGAAAACTCCACTCGAACTTATGGGTTTATATACCTAGATCCGCCAATACATCTATCGTACTCAATTCAGCGTAAGCTAGTTTCTTCTTTCTTTGAAAGCCTATTGGCGCTTTAGCCCGGGCGCAGCTATGCCTCACTTTATGCGAGACGGTACCTTGGCTCGCCTATAGGGAGCCAGTAGTGGGTCGGCCCAGCAACCATGTGGGATTGTCATGCCGATGTCACGCACGTTTCCTTTTTCTGTTTTACGCTTGTTTATATTTTGGAAATATTAAATACATATATTACAGAAAATTAGTTTTGTTAGTTTTTTACAATGTTCATCATACGTTAAAAAATGCACATGCATTGTAAAACAATGCTCAACTTTTAGAAAATATCTGTACCATCAAAAAATGTATGCGACTATCAGTAAATGTTCCAAGTTCTAAAAATGTGTTTGACATTTTTTTAAATGTTATACAATCATACCATTCAAAAAAAATCATACCATTCAAAAAAAATCATTACATTCAACGTTTGAATTTTTTTTAGCATGCATTCAAGAAATACTTAACAACATTAATCATGTGTTTAAAAAATATTAAACATGTACATAAGATGTTTTAGATGTATAGAAAAAACATACAATGTGTATGAAAAAAGTAGATATCAAAACATATATTTAAAAAACTATTAATCATGTCCTTAAAAAAATGGTAAACGTGTACAAAAAATGTTTGTGATGTATATGAAAAATGTATAGTGTATGAAAGACATGTGTTAAAATATTTAAACAAGAAAAATAAGAAGATGAAAAATACCAAAAAACACAGACAAAAAACAAATAAATCCGATGCAAAATAGTGAAACCCCAATAAAGAAAACCACAAACATAAAACTCACGCGACAGCTACCGTCCGGTTCCAGCCCAGTAAGTCCGCGCCAGAAGCGAGACCTCGCAGCGGGCGAGAAATAACTCTGGCGCTTCAGGTCGAAAAGATACACGTTCTGCGGGCCCAACCAACCGACGGCAGGTGTAAGACCCGAAACCCCCGTCGGGACCTCCTACATTTTTCTTTTCAAATAATAACGTTCACACGCGTGGCATATTTGCACATCACTGACACGCCTTAATCCATGTTGCTTCTGTTTTTGTACGAATCCTAAATAAATCTGTTAAAATATGAGTGCCACGTGGCATCATCGTGTGCGTGGGAGTTGGAAAATTCGGCCACACGTCCCGCAGCATGCGGTTTGCCAGCTGCGCTGACCTAGTCCACGTGCGCGTGGGCGAACTGCTTTTCGTTCACACAATACTCATATGTTGTTGGATGGCAACGGCAGTTGCACGTAAGTGGCAACTAGGTAAACACACATGGTAACTATGATTCGTTGCTAGACGGCAACTGCAGTTGCGTGTACATGGCAACCAGATAAACACACATGACAACTGTGATTAACCATACATAACAACTATGATTGAACCACACGTGACAACTAGATAAACACACGTGGCAACTATTGTTTAACCATATGTGGCAAGTAGTTAATCAGACACGGTAACTAACATAAATTCGACATAGCAACTATAGTTAACCAAAACAGAAAGAGTTGTCATGCTTTTACAACTACATTTGCCATCCCTGACAACTACATTTGTCATCCCGGATGGCAACTAAATCGTCATCCTGCGGGTACCTAACGTAGCTGCCCAAGACGTGGAGGCACATTTACTTCATGCCACACGTGTGGGGTGGGGATGAATAATATTTGTTAGGCGTATGACACGAAGTAGCTTCGTCTAAATGTGTAAACAATTTTAATATTCGCCCACACATAACCCGTGTGGGTTGCCTCCTGCTCACACCACACACGGTATGTGAGCGAATGTTTAATATACCACACATGTAGTTTTTTTTGTGGCGATAGACGCGGCGGAAACCAGTGAAGTGGGCACCCCCTCCCCATGTGCGAGGCAGCGCATGTGCTGGGCGGGAAGCTACCTTGTTTTTCTATTTTCCTATTTTTTCTGTTTTAACTTTTTTCCTTTATAAAATAATTCAGGATTTAAAAAAGTTATGATTTTGGAAAAGATGTTCATGGATTCAAAAAATGTCCATGACTTAAAAAATATTCCGGAAATGATAAATGCTCACAGATTCAAAAAACATGAGTTTCTAGAAAATGTTGACAATATTCAAAAATTGTTCGAAAAATTCAGAAAAAATTATTCACAAACTTATAAAAATGTTTCCAATTCTCTAAATATTCATGAACAGAAATAATATTAGTAAAAAATGATTCTGAATTTCAAAAATTGATCCTAAACATATATGGAATTTCAAAAAATGATCCTAAACATATATGGAATTTCAAAAATTGTTCGTGAATTTGAAAATGTTGAAGATTTTTTAAAAAATTCACAGTTCATACAATGTTCATGAATTTAAAAATACTCATGATTTCAATACAATGTTCATGATTGCAAAATATGTTCACAAGTTTGAAAGATGTTCGAAAAAATTTGAAAAAGAAAAATAAAAGAATAAAAAGGAAAATAAAAAGGAAAGGAAAAAACAAAAAAAGGGAAAAAGAAAGAAAAAGATGAAAGGAAGACAAAAACCCGGTCCAGGGTTGGTTCTAGAACCTTCCAACTACCGGTCAAGATAAAATTCAGAAATGGGCTGGCCCATACGAATAGCGGGTGAGGGGTTACGCGCTAGGTCACTAGAACCGGCGGAATAGAAGTGGACGGGTCGGGTCGTAAGGACATCTTCAACGACGACCTAACCAGACACCGCATTTGTGATTTGTCCCCTATAAAAAAATTGCGGAGAAGGGGGATCAGTCCACGTTCCTCATCTCTGGCCCGTCGTGAGCCCCGAAAAATGAAGCTTCGCCTCCTCTGCAGTCATGAGCGTCAAGAAGTCAAGTTATCCGCCTCCGTGTCACCGACCAGCGGCTAATCGGCCGACGATGTTGAGGCCGCCAAGCTTAGCTTCAACGGGAAGGGAGGAACGGTGGCCTTCATGTGATACAAGCTTCGGAGACCTCTTGTGCGTTACTCTTCCTTATTGCCGACGACGCTCGTGGACGTGCCGACTTCTTGGTTGTGGCGGCGGGACGCGGCCGAGCTGGCGACCTAGTCTTCGTCCTCACTCTTGCCAAACACTTTTATCTACTGCCTCGTCCATCTCCTTGTAGGCGGCCTCTAAATCCGCCTGGTATTGGTGGTAGCGCCAGCGCTCACGGCGGATGTCGTAGGCAAAGTGATAGGACTCGAGCAGAGCCTCCTGCTCGGGCACGTCCACGTCCGGCGCAATAGGTGTGCCGACAGTGAGTAGCTCCTCCGTCCGTCGCTGCTCGTCGAGGAGGCAGAGGTTGTAGGCATGGTCGGCCTGCGCTTGCCACAATGTGACCTTTCGGTCCTCCAGCACGATGTCCATGTAGTGAGCACGGGCCTTGCCCATGGTGATGCCGACATTGGCCGGCGCAGACAGTGGCACCGGCTCGTCGTCAACCGCCTCTGCCATTGGCGCGTCCGCAACGCCGGCCTCTGGTGAGCTCGTCCGTCTAGCGCCCTGCCAACCAGCAGTAATGGCGACGATCTCCTTCTTCTATTCGAACGAGAGGCCGTCCCATAGGGCTTTGGAGCTCGAGGAGGTCATGGCGGGGATTGTGCGGTGAGGGATAAAGAGCGGAGGAGGGTGGATGGATGCGGTTGTGTTTGCCGACCTGTGGGGGTTAAATAGCGGGCATAGGGCATGCCAGATGGCGAGGTCCTTAATGGTGGGCGGCAGACGGACGGACGAGTGGCACCGGAGTAGGTTTCTTGGCAACCACGCACGCGTGGCAGTTGTCCGGAAGCCCGCAAAGCCCCCTAGTTTGTCTTCGGTTTGCGAGAAAAAGTTTATCTGGACCTTCGAGTGGACCGATGCAGGACCGCATAGCAAAACACGTCTAAACCGCGCGGTGAGACGGTTGCGGGCGTTTCGAGGGTCGGCGTTCGAGATGCCCTAAGTAGTTATATGAAAGTAAAATGAAATTACGGGGAATATAATAGTGTTCCCCTTTGTGAAATTTCTTTCCCTTCGCCCGCCGCTCCCCCTCCTCCACTTTCCCCGCCGGCGCGCCGTGTTTCCGCCCCCCAACCCCCCCAAAACCCTGCGAAAACCTCCTCCGTCCCCTTCCCCTTCCATGCTCCGCACCACCGCCGCGATGCTCCCGTCCCCCTCCTCCCTCCGCGCGTTCCTGCGCCTCTCCAGCCGCGGCCCCCTCCCCCTCCCCCGCTTCCGCCCGCTCCCGAGCCCCGCGCTCCTCCCCCACCTCCGCCCCCTCTCCTCCTCGCCCAAGCCCGCCCGCGACCCCCTCGCCCCGCCGGAGCCGCTCTCCTCGGCCTTCGCCGCCGCCGCCGCCAACCCCGAGGCCCCCGCCGACTCCGACCCCGACTCCGACTCCTCCTGGGGCGTCTTCGACCCCGTCGCCGGCCGCATCGTCCTGCAGGCGCACCCGCCCCCTACCCCTCCCCCTTCCAGCTCCGACCGGGAGGAGGACGAGGATGAGGAGGAGGTGGTGGAGGTGAAGCGGAAGGCGAGGCCGAGCGGCGGGAGGCGCGAGCCCAGGTGGGCGGACGTGGCCACCGCGAGGAGGGCCGCGGGGAAGGGCGGCAAGGCGCCGAGGGTCTCGTACGTCTGCAGCAACTGCGGGGACGGCTTCTCGCAGTGGTGGGGCACCTGCCGCGGCTGCCAGGCCGTGGGGACCCTCACCAAGTTCTTCCCGGGGGCCGCCGACTCCGCCGACGCCGACGCCGAGGGGTCGCACCACGCCGGCCGCTCCTGGATTCGGCAGACGAGCAAGGAGATGGTGCCCAAGAAGCTCCGGGAAGTCACCAAGGGGTTTGACCAGGCGGGCTGGCGCATACCGCTGTAAGGTTCCTCGCCCTCAGTCTGAATTTGGAGGAATGCTGGCTTCCTTGTTTTTAGTTCTCTGAACTGCCGTGTAGATAAATTGTGTTAAAATGTTCAGATTGATGAATTATTTGTTTACTCACCAGGCCAGGGACCTTTGGAAATGAAATTTCTCGGGTGCTTGGAGGTGGCGTCGTTCCTGGTAAAACATCACTCTAACGTCTTTGGTACTGGTTGAAAGGAAACTTGGTGTAGGATCAGTCAAGGGATCGTATCTGTATAGATTCAGAACTGTGACATACTGACATCCATCATGCAGTTCTACCAAAACTTTCAGATTGCTTAGGATACCCATGTCTCATCAAATACGGTGTCAGTCAGATAATGCTTTTCAATATACATGTTATTTTGCCTCTCAAAATTGGCCTCAGAGTGAAGCTGACCGTAACACATAGTGAAAATAGACTACCGAGCACTGCCATGTGCTCATAAGCTCTTAGCTCTCTACTTTTACATTCTTTCCATTCCGAGACTATTTTTATCTTGCAATATTGCTTGATTTGGCTTGGAACGCGCATCTTCTGCCTACATGTTGCACCTGGTCTAGATTCTTGCTGTTCCATTCTTCTTACTCAGTTTGTCTGCTGAAATAAGTTTCAAGTTTCAGATAACATGTTGGACATGAATATTCAGTAGTTACTGATAGACATAACCCTATATTTTGCCCCTGCTTGCTCTAAGCCTCTAACCTGGACGCTGTCTGCATACACGATGTGCCACATTGGCACATCCCCATGGGTCCTCCAAACCAGCCACAGCCTCCCCTTTCCTTCCACTCCCTGTACATTTCAGCCACAACCCCTCAACTGAATCTCCTCCCCATCTTTTTGAGTCCAGAATCAGGTACCTACCTCTGCTCCTGCACATTTTCATTCATACGAGAATGCAAATTAATGGTTCATGTGTGTTTGCAAACGATGGCTACCAGCCTACCACTACAATTATATTTAAATCTTGGGAAAACAATGAAACTTTATGTTTCAACTCAGTTTGTAGCTAATGCCCTGACTTTTTCCATGGATCAGATGCTGGCTTTAGTCGTTCCAATTTGTGGTTTTCGTCATGGTCTGAATTGAATATAAGCACTAGGGGTTGGTAATTTATTACCAGAAGGATGTTGTAGTTCTATGTGATTTTTGGTTGTAGATCGCCAGATTGTAACTAATGAAAGATTGTTGTGAAACCCAAGCAACATAAAAGTTCCATACGGTTTTTGTGTGAGCTTGAGCCCACTACATTTGCTTCCGATCTCGTGTCATTCCATTTTTGTATTACATTGAATCATTGACCATGTCCAGGAAAAACTGCACCTCATGTGTTGCATGAAGCTTTCTGTGTTTCATGGCATCACTGCATTACCTACTGTTTTTCATTGTTGGCCATCACACATGTGCTTTTGCAGGCTCCTTGGTTTTAGTAGGTGGGGATCCAGGTGTTGGCAAAAGTACATTGATGCTACAGGTAAAGATACACATCTGGCTATTAATTGTTACATTGGCATGCCTTTTCCTGTGTTTTCAACCCATTAATTCCCTGCATGCGGTTATCTACTTATACTTGTGAATTTAAAGTTGATGTAATTACTCTACATTTTGGGATTTCTGCACCTAATTATTTAACTTTGGAATCTGACAACATTTTTTCTATGTAGCTTGCTTCTATTGTATCTGAAGGTTCCGAGGACCATGGGTCTTCTCCTGTTGTGTATGTGTCCGGTGAGGAGGTTGGTTATAGCCTTGTCCAATCTCCATCATCTGCACGTTCTAACTGTTTTGTGTTATTGTTGACAAAAACTCCATGGACTGATCCATATGACACTCTTATGATTAGCTATTATCCTGAACATTTTTTGATTAAATTGTGACTTTATCCGCAGAGCATTGAGCAAATTGCAAATAGGGCTGACCGGATGAGTATCAAGTCTAAAGATTTGTATCTATACTCTAGTACAGATATTGAGGTAATATTATTTATCTGGCATCATTTATGTACTCATTTTCTTAGGTTCATTGACCTTTGTTTTAAGGAAACACAAACATGCTAGAATAAGACGTTTCATATTTCATATCTTGTGATTTGAGATTTTTTACCAGCTGAAAATCAAATAATTTTTATCTTGGCCTCTTGGGAGAATCTTAGGAGACGGATTCATAATTGATGAGCTATTGATGTCTCTCACTTGTTCAACAGGATATCTTGGACAAAATCCAGCCATTATCTCCAAAAGCTCTTGTTGTTGATTCAATTCAGACAGTTTATCTATCAGCGTTTGCTGGAAGTGCTGGGAATCAAGTGCAGGTGTTTCAACCAGTACATTTAAGATTATTTTCTTACTACATTTTGAGTTCATTGAGAGTGGCATTTATAGTAGTTTTTCCTATCTTGTTGACTCTCCAATTGTCCAATTCAGCTCAACCAACTTCATGAGTACATATCATGGTAGCTGATCCTGGAGAACTTGACCCATTTTCTGAATTTTGGTATTGAATCTAGTAACAAATTATTTTTATGAACTAGGTTACAGATTGCAAACCAAATATTATTTAACATAAATTGTGGTACTGAGCGTGATATATAAGTCTTACAAATGCTCATATTCATATCTTCGCTTGCTGAAAATATCTCCTATTTTCCGTGTGGAGCATAGGTCAAGGAATGCACATCTGCCTTGTTAAGTTTTGCAAAAATGACAAATATCCCTGTTTTCCTGGTGAGTGACACACTGCGATATATTTATTCTATGTCCTGCAAAAATGGGCGATTATGTTTCCTTGATTATGTTTTCTCTCTTTCTCTTCCTCTAGATTGGACACGTTACAAAAACTGGTGATATTGCTGGCCCTCGTGTTCTAGAGCACATAGTAGATGTTGTTTTGTATATGGAGGTTGGTAAATACTGATTTATCATACATGTTTTTGCTTGGTAATATTGGAAGATTGTTTTAGAATTTTCATATAACTTTGTAGATTATACATGTGTATGCATCAATTTTTTTGTTCTGCCTGGGAATGTGTCTCTTTTGGCGATACATGCTGGGGAATGCCTTAAATATAATTGTTTTATTATGAAGGATCTTTAAGCTCACAATTCCTGTTAAAAAGTTACTAAGAGCAGTAATTGTCTACCAAAAAAATCCTTTGTCCACATTATTAACACCCAGGTGATAATTGATGGATTTTTCTTTAAAGAAAATTCAAACAATCATGAATTGGCTGAAAGAAATTAATCATATACCAACAAGAGTTTTCCTCCCTTTTTTCAGAGTTGCGCAGTTGACATAGCATGGCAAATCACAAAAACCACATTGTGTTCTCTTTATCGTTGAAACACAACTTGTTCTAGAATCTTGAGTCTTCTATATGGGTGTTGAAATGAGATAGGGATCCTATGCAGTGGTGAGTAAAATCAATGGAATTGCATCATAGTGAATTTTCTTCACTGATGCAGGAACTGATTCCCAAGTAGGAGATATTGGCTGAGACCTTGTAATTATTTATATGTGCACCACCGTAACACTAAATGCATTGAGCTGTGATCCGAATTTGTTTCCTTTTGCGCTAGGAGGTGTGCTTGTACATGAAGTTCTTTTTTGTCCCCTATACATTTGCCTGCCGTAGACCGTGAGGTCAACAAGTAGATAATATAGGAAGAGACTCATTGTAAGATCCTACTTTAATATCCTCACATATTGTTTCCCCCCTTTGCACGATCGTGATTTGTCCTTGCAAGGGTTTCCACATTAAATGGTGTCTCGCCTATTCTTCGGACCATCTTCCATTCTCTGCATATTTCACTAACAAAAACATCAATCTTCATTTTTGTCATTGCCTCCATACAATGTTCCAGGTCATCCAGCCTTTGAGAAATGTAATACTCCCTCCGATCCATATTAGTTGTAGCTCAAACGGATGTATCTAAAACTGAAATACATCCAGCCTTTGAGCGACAACTAATATGGATCAGAGGGAGCACTATTGTTTATCACTAATAAGGTGTAAAATGTGTATATTTCTAAAAACCGTGCAACTTTACTCTTTTTATGCAAGTTCATGTATTATACAGTGCAAGCCTAACAAGCTTGCTGCTCTTCTTTCAGGGAGAGAGATGCTTATCTCATCGACTGTTACGGTCGGTGAAGAATCGTTTCGGCTCAACAGACGAGGTATATGTATACCCCCCCACCCACACACATACTTGTCAAATGCAATGCATTTCTTATCTTATTGTATTGTATAAAAAGCATCTGTGTTGGATTTATCTGTCCTGTTATTCTTAAGGTATTGCTTTCTTTGTTGCCTATTATCTTCCGATGTGATATTCTAGTTCTGACGGCTAGTAATATTTCGTCTGCATGGTTAGGATTTTTTTTCTGTAACACTTCCTCCAGCCAAAAAGGTGTTGCTCTAGATAAAAATAAGATCGTGGAAGATCAGCAAAATGGCCCCTTCCTGATTCTGAGTGGATGCAACATGTTTATTCAGCAAATCCTAGAAGATAGTATTCACAGACCTGTCTAATGAAATTGACTTTACTTTTTTATGACGACAGCAAAATCTACTATTGTTACTGCTATGCATTTTGAAAGCACTTCTCAATTTTGGATGTACGGTTAGTTAAAGGGAAATAGTTCGTTAGCAGCATCTTTGTTCAAGCCATAACAGCATCTAACTGGGATCTTTTATGTCTAAATAGCCGCCCCCACTAACTATTTTAAAGCACATGCAACTATGCCACCTCATTCTCTCTCTCTTTCTCAAAAAAAAAACCCATGACACCTCATCACCTGAATAAGCTTCAGAAATTAAGTGCATGCATGCATGTGTCCTTCATACTCGTTTTCTTCTCCCACACGTATGTTTTTTTAACTCTCTACCGGTAACTGAGTGCACATCTGATGTGATCAAACATATGCAATAGATTACTAATTGGAATATTCATGTTCATATAATCAAATCTTGTGGAAATTTATTGCAACCAATTCCCGTGGCAACACGTGGGGTGTCGTCTAGTCACGAGTTAGTAAAGATTCTTGCAACAAACTGGATTCTACTGCACCGCACATCAGCCGCAAACTGACCCTAAAGCAAATGTGTGCCACTTATGCCTTTTTTTTGGCCAGCTTGGTGTATTTGAAATGTCAGAACACGGTCTGCAAGCTGTTCTGAATCCCAGTGAGATGTTCTTAACTGAGCATGACTCTGATTCTGAAATACTGGCTGGGCTTGCTGTAGCTGTTGTTTTGGATGGATCCAGAACCTTCGCTATTGAAGTTCAGGTACTCGATATGATATCATTCTTGAGTTGTGATTTATTTTCTTTCCAACAATTCATATTGTTTATTTTGTTCTCATAGCATAATGTTGTGTTGAACTTAATTTTGTCAAAATGGAACTTGTCGTTTGCTGTTAAGGTTTTTTGGTATAGGATGTAATAACAGTAAGGAAACTTAAGAAATAATTGTGTTATCAACTAGACTCGCTGTTTTGGAACTTGTATCAGTCTTTTGAATTGGGCATGTGGTACTGCAGCTTTGCTCATAAGCTAGCTAGTTGCATGAAGCTTGAATCAATCTGTTAAATAGGCCGCATACTCCCTACAAAAGCTTTGTTTATAACGTTTTTGTCATTTCACTCTATGTTGGACCTTGTGAGGACCATTTGGACCATCTGGGTACTCTGGATATTGCAGCTGAGTTGAGACCATGGAATGTAAAATTAATTTCCTCGAGACTTCCTTCAGCGTTGCTTCGAATAAAATTTCACCTTTCTTTTGCACATTTTAGATTGCAGTTCAAGAATTACAAGTGTTGTTTTTCAGGCACTGTCTGTTCCTGGTTCTCTTGGTCAAGGAAAAGTTGTTGGCACAAAGTCAAAAAGGGTTGAGATGATAATATCAGTAAGCACTTAGTAGTTTCCATAGTACTTCCATCCTATAAAGCATTCTGCCCTATAGTGTATGTCTAAAGTAAATATACATATAAGATCCAGCTGGATCGGCAGTATTCCCAGATTAGATAAGGCAGATGGATAGTGTTGCAAGCTTATTCTAGCTCCGCTAACCCAGCATTTTGGTGATAGAGCTGCAGAAATAAAACAAATAATGCCAACTAACCTCTTTTCTCAACCCTACAGGTTCTTATGAAGCAGGCAGGTCTAAAACTTCAGGATAATGTAAGCTCAGTTCCTGAATCTTAGCTCTTTCTAGTTGCATGCAAGGTTTCCTTGTTAATTTAGAGACACAATCAGTAAGCTGGTGTCATGTGTAGGCTGGTTAGTTGCTTGATTGGCCTTTAAAAGACTTGATGAGCTAATTTGCACCAACATTCTGCCAAGCCACATATGTGCTCTGGTAGGGGCATTGAGACAAATGCTGGTGTGCTCTAAATTATTACATGGATGACAGTGGCCTATCTGTAGCAAATTTTATTGACACTTTCCGTACTGTGCCAGGATTTGGGTCAATCTTGACTATAAATCAATCTTTTAGACGTTCTGTTTCCAGCTTTGTTCCCAGATTCTGATTCTGGTACTATTTTCTGTTTGCCATGCAGGTTATTTATCTGAATGTGGTCAGTGGGTTCGAGCTGACGGAGACTGCAGGAGATCTGGCCATAGCAGCTTCGATTTGCAGCAGGTCATTCCTTTTGTGGTTTATGTTTTAGAGGTCTTAAGTACTCCCTCCGTCCCATAATATAAGATGGTATTACATCCAATATGCTCAGTTGGTATAAGTACTGGACCTCCCTCCTTAAATACCTCTTTGCACATGCCCCTTGTGTTAGGGTCATGATGCAGATCTGTTTATCGAAGTAACTGTCGAAGTAACCCGTTTCCTCCTTGTTTTCAGTTTCTTGGAATTCCCTATCCCAAATGATATTGCATTTATTGGAGAGATTGGCCTTGGTGGTGAACTTAGAACTGTAAGTTTATACGTTTTTCTGCTTTGTGTGACCCTTGTTGGCTGTGAATATTCTTAGTTGGTACTTGCGGCTTATAGGAAAGAGCTTGTGTTTGACGAGGAAATTGTGCCTTTGGAAGATAATAAGGAAGATGTTAATTGGGAAACAGGATTACCTATGTTATTTCCCCAAGCCTATAACAGTGCTTAGCAATTGTTATCTCTGACCATTTTACTGAAGCCAATAAATATTACTACCACCAGTAGATTTTGCAGAGCCATGGAGCTATTAACAGGTTCATAGGAGAAGTATGCCCCACTAACCATGTTCCAGCAACTACAGTGCCCTGACCCGGTAAACAACTTAATTAGCATTTTCCCCCCTATATTGTGATAAGATATGGTTCCCGTGAAGAATTTGCAACGCTATTGAGTACCTGTAAGCCATTTATTGGCTTGTATGCTTCTCCTAATTATGCAAATGCATGTTACAATGGCTAACCTTTTGCTATACCTGATTATGTACTTTTCACTTATGGATTTCATACATGGCAGAAGTGCAAAATAAATCTTTTGGGTCAGGCAATTTACCATAAATTGTTTAAATGGATATTGGTTTGTAAACGCCGCAGGGGGGAGAAACCCCTGGGTCTTTAATTAAGCAGAGTGTGTGACAACCTGCCGTTGCGAGCATGGAGGCACGAACACGGGTGGGCAGGGGCGCATCAGCCCGCCTGTGTCAGCCGGGCTATGCCTCGGTCCACAATGCACAAGAAAACAATCTGTCCGTATTTTGGACATTATTTTTGCTAGATGCATTTCATAGATACATTCCAAATAAATGCTAGTGAACTTCTGACCACCCATCAAATACTAGTATTGCTTGTTGTGTCAAGTGGTCATGCATAAACGAGGAACTCAAACTTTTGGAAGACTAATCTGCAATGTATGTGGACAACCTATGTTTTTAAGGCGATGCCTTACTGCCTTAGGAGGGGGGGGGGGGGGGGGGGGGGGGAGGGGGGGGGGGGGGGGGGGGGCGCTTTGGCGCCTAGGCGGGCGCTTTGGACGCCTAGGCGCCCAAAGCGGTCGATTTTCCAAAGCGGAGGGGGAACGCTTCGACGCCTAGGCGTCGCCTTAGGGACGCTTTAAAAACATAGTGGACAACATGCATTAGTTTTATCACTGTCGCTCGGCCTGCAGAGAAATAAATCTATTTACTATTGGAAGTACACTCCTATGTGGCAACAATCCCCTATCACTTTGTTCATCTTTCAGTTTGCCCCATACACTCCAATTTTGCAGAAATTACAGAGAAATAATTTGCATTTGCTTATCCAATTTTATTGTCATGGTTGCTTGTTTATTATTTTTGCCTGATCTCTCCGTGTTCAAGTTTCTTTCATTTTTCCCTCTTTAAGGTGCCAAGAATGGATAAGCGGGTGATGGCTATCGCGAAGTTGGGCTACAGGAAATGCGTCGTCCCCAAGACTTCAGAGAAGCTGCTCAAACCTCTCGATCTCGATATCCAGATCTTGCCCTGCAACAACCTGAAGGAGTTCATAAACACAGTGTTCAGGCCCGAAGTATGATGTTACATTCTGACAGGGTGTGCTCTGCGTACAACTAGCTGATTGAATGACTGTAGGTTTTTAGCGTGCCTAGGTCCATTGGTCAAGGAACCACGGCTCACCATGCTTGCTGGTCACCACTCTATGCATGCTTGATGTAAATCTTTTTCATCCCATCCTGGTTATGTATATACTCCTTCCATCTATATAGGGCCTAATGCGTTTTTCAAGACCGCCTTTGACTATTGATAAAATTAATACTACATGACATGTATAATGTGAAAATTATATCATTGAAAGCTCCTTTCACATACAAATTTGATGATGTGCTTTGTGTAAGTTGCATGTCATATATTATTGCTCTAACATTTGGTCAAAGTTAGCCTCGAAAAACGCATTAGACCCTATATAGATAGAAGGAGGGAGTAGTTCTGTTTGCCTTTGTGGCATGGGCTCAGGTTCCATGATGGTTGATAATGAAAGGTAAGGTAAGGAATCTTTTGTATTCCCTTTGTAAACTAATATAAAAGCGTTTAGATTAAATAGTGATCTAAACAGTCTTATATTAATTTACGGAGGGTATATTAACCAGTGCCCTTGTTCTTGTCATTTTTGGGGCTTCTTTAGTTAACAGGATTTTACATACTTCGTGATGTGATGGAAAAGGAGTAGGAGTTAGATGTCATGATATGTAGAAAACCTACAGGACTGAAAACACAAGAATATGTGATAGGAAAAAGTTGTTTGATGGCGTTCTAGGAACGAAACATGAAATTGCGTGAAGATTTGGATTTAGAGGAAAATCGTCGGAATTACATGCAAATGTAAAGGATCAAACTTGCTCAAGTGAACAGTAAATATGTACATGAAGCTTTATGATTTAACTGCTGACAAAGTAATAGAACAGGGCCCACATTGCTAAGTACCACTACCAAGAAGAACATCAACGAACTTCTGAAAAACATAAAACATTAGAAAATTCCCAATTCTGATTTAAGCCAGAGGACTTATAAACACAAAAATAGTGTAAGTGCTAACATGAACACAAAAGAATTTGTAAGTTGGCTAATTTAGTAAAAGCGAGCAAAGGCAAACAGTACAAAGGGAATTAAGAATGTTTTTCTTAGCCACAAAATAAACATTTGATATTGAGTTTGTAGGGCCTTGCCCTCTCCGAGGAGGAGAGGGAGCCCTTTCAGAAATTCTCAATGACCCATGAGGGCCAAAAAGGGGGTTTGGAAATAGTTTTCAACCAGCAATTGACGCGCCTCGGTATTACCTCACTAGCTGCGTCATTGCCCCAAGCGCAAAGATGCCTTCTACCATCTTCCCAAGGACCCTTCTTATACCCAGCTCCATCCCTGTCACCTCCCTTCCTGAGCGAGGTGGGACTAATCAGACAGGCAGCATCAACCAGCATACCTCACGGACGACCACCCTCGCCTGGGCCGCTTCTCTACTCGAGCCTCTTTCTATGCACTGCACGGGAAGAGCATCGGCCCATGATGATCCGATTAGATGAAAGGAATCGTATTCTCTCAACAACAAAAAAAAAGGAATCGTATCGCTCAAAAACAAAAGGAAGGAAATAGTCTGCATACGAGGGCCCTTGCCAACGGTTTCCTTTTCGCTTCGTTTTACAAACAAAAAAAATCATTCAAAAATCATGCAACTCTACCTTTACATTTTCCATCTGTTCATCGCATGTTAGTGCATTTATTCTGCCTTGTATAAATAATGACCTTCATATATTGTTATTTTTTTGCAGGAGAATTATTATTTGTGCTTTACTTATTATAAACGGCAACAAAGGGAGCACCGTCTTTTGACATAAATGAGCAGAATAATGCCACTCATGTCACAAAGAAATCCGAAGTTGACGGGTATAATATTTGCCTGGTCAAGTTTCCATGAATGGTGGAGTTTTAAACCCGTAAAAATACCGACCATACCCTACCGGTAACTGGTCGAAATCGAGAGACTGAACCCTGTGCGACACAAACTGTGCATATTTATTTACCACTGGAATTTCAACTGGAAGAACTAACTAAAGCGTGACTTGGCAATTGGAAGAACCAACAAATACCACTGGCGGGTACTAATCGATGCGCACATAGCTATCAACCTGCATGGCGGCCTCACTTCACGCCATTGGAATTGGAAGGCACGACCTTATCTTCGACCTTGGGGTTGGAAGGAGAGCCGTCCAATAGCTTGGCCGTCCTCTCGTCTTCGACCTTGGCATCATCGACGTCTTGCTTGCTGAGGAAGCTTGGCTGGTTGGTGGAGGAGAGAAGCCTTGCCCACATCCTGTCGGTTATCGAGACCTTGTTCTGCTTCTCCGTGATCCTCTGGAGTCGGCGGGTGAAGCGAAAAAACTGGTTATGGACGGCACTGGAAAAGTTTTAAATGCAACATTGTATTTCTGAATGCGGCACTTACGTAGAAGGGAATGTAGCAGTGTCTGCCGTTTACTTGGCCGACGGTGAAACCAGTGTATCCAGCCATGGCTCCATGGACCACGCTGTGAGCCAGTAGTGTGCAATAGACATTATCCGATGCGTTGCTAGGGATGGCACGTATCATGTATGTAGGATCTGCAAAAGGCATGGTTGTCTGAAATTAAGCACCGATTTACTGTCAGACCAAGAAAGTTAGAGAAACAACTGACCTATGTACTTCAGATTTATGGTTGTCTTGTTTTTCTTGAAATGCTCCTGAATTTGCAAAATAAAAAATAGAACAAAACGGTGTCAGCTAGCGCGGAAAGGAGATACAAGAAGCGAAATGTCGAACCACACAAAGTAGACAAATGGAGGATGCAAAGTGAATTTCCAAGAGTCTCACATTTATCTTCTGAGACAACCAAAGACCAACATCAAGAAGCAGTGCGTTGCCAGAAGCATCTTGCCCCATTTCCTTCATGTTTTCGGCAATAAGTTTCTGTCCTGCACCCTCCGCAACGACAATGACCATATGGCCATTCTCCTTCAGCCGCTTTTCTATATATTTAAAGAGTCCACCTTCACCTTCCAGATAGAAAGGTGACTCCGGAATCAAGCAACAATCCTGATACACAGAAAATGTCAAAATGTGTGTCAGCTCAGTTGACATAATCAAGCCCTCATCTTGAGTGGAAAGGTACAATTAAAAGTTTCCACTTGCTGGAGAAGTTAATATACCACATCTCTGCTTGCTAGGGTGGCATAATGTGCGATGAAACCTGCATCAATAAAAATAGTAGTGGATCAAAATTATGGTATAGGAAAAAGAGTAAATGGGCAAACTTACATTATTACTGTCAAAGTTGCTACAGCACATAGGTATGTTCGGTTTTAAAAGTTGAAGTGTTGCATCCACAAACAGGGGGAACAAGCCAAATGCTACCCAAAAGAATGTGGAACACCCACAACCAGATAAGGTTACATATGCCAGCTACTGCCATGTGTTTTACTTGCAACAGCACGGAAAGTAGCACAAGACATGCATATGAATTAACAACAAAACTGAACAAGTTTTGTTTAGATTTCTTAAGAGTGGTAGATAACACAGGTTGTTAACATCAATAAGTAATACTAGTAGAACTTCACAGGAAACTGTTAATAACGACAATATATCTAAGAGTTCCAAAAGAAGCACTGGAATTTCTTTAAAGATGCTTATTTCAGAATATGTATTAAGAGGCAACTTTTTAAGCTAAATGTGTCAAAGGAGACAATTGGCTGATAGCATATCATATTGTGTCCAAGTATACAGTTGGCTACTATAAACTTACCACTGTATCGTCCCATGAGCTTTACAAGGCCTATTCCATTGTCAGCACTTCCAGCCTCTACATGAGCGGCATTTATGGCACGTTGAGCTTCCTCAACTGCGCTGTCGAAACCAAATGACTTATCAATTACCTGAAATAAGGGTAGCAATCCATTCAGGGATACAAAGGGAAGAATGCATTTTCACCATAATATCATTATAGCATGGAGCAGAGTATTACCGGGATGTCATTATCAATAGTCTTAGGAATGCCAGCAACAGCAACTTTGAGACCACGCTTTCTGACCTCCTGAGTTATGATTCATGTAAACAGTACACTTACAAACTTGTTTCAGCAAAAAAAATGTACGGTTGATTTAATATCAGCAGAAAAAAGTTACAATATACAGTGCCATTTGATTCACTATAAGCTATAAAGGATATTATAACCGACAAAATGTTGAGAGTAAAAGCTCTAATTCAATCAGCTTAAAGAGAGCTTTCTTCTGGTTTATAGTTGAGCTTACTTCAAAAATCACTCCTGCGCCCCTTTGACTACCATCACCACCAATAACATACACCTGGAGAAAAAATGAGAGAGTGAAACCAACGCACAAGCTTACGATGTCTAGGTTTAAAATAACTTTTACTACTATAATGCATGGGAGGAACAAAGTGACCTTAAAACACAAAGAGGGAAAATAGTATAAATGGTGTTTCTTTACTTCACCTGATTTATACCACGGTACTGAATGCTATCAACAATCTTCATGGTGTCATGGCCTCCTCGTGATGAGCCAAGAATAGTTCCGCCCCTTTTGTGAATGTCATTTACACTCTTTGGAGTCAAGTCGATGGTATTGCGAGCGTAGAAACCTCTATACCCACCCTACACAAAAATAATAATAATATTAGAAGACAGAGAACCAATGTAATATCGATATCTCTGCTTCTTGTGAGGCCATTGTTATTGTTTTTCTTATGATTCCTAGTCCCACACGTAAAAAACGTACTGTAATCCGGTTTATAAGTGAAAATAATTTGCTACAGATGTACAGCATAATCAACATGACAAATTTGGTAGATTTTTTTTCCGGCACTAGGTCTAATTATTGAATCCTCAAACTGGATAGATATCCATTATCCATACTTGGCTTTTGCATGATGCATCTTCCTGGATATCAGGTTGATGTGATTGGACAGTTGTAACAGAAATAATGAATGTGTATACCAGTTATTCCAGGATACAGAAAGAACCAATAGAATCCGCGGGGGGGGGGGGGGGGGGGGGGGGGGGGGGGGGGGATAGCTTCTTGGTACTGGACTTTGTGATGCAAATGAGAAGCAACTTACCTGAATCCCAAGTATCTTGGTGACACCGTACATGTCAGATAAGCCGCATACAATTTCCCTAATTACAGTATTAAGTCCAGGGCAAAGTCCTCCACAGGTGACAATGCATGCATGGACCTCGTCAGGTTCAAAATAGACCTGATGGAGACAAAGGCGAGGTTAGGGAAAACGATTTCTCGTTGTAGTCACTATGTGAGCATAAACACGGCATGCTATACCCTTTGGCGAGGTCCAGCACGACGGAAGTGGTTTCCTCTTGGGCCATCCTTGTGGACAACAATCTGCATTGAGCCATGCAAGACACCGAATCAAAATGAAGACCGTCTAAACCAAAGCACCTGTCATTTTGTTGACAGAAAGGAAACACGAGTTCACGGCGAATCTCCCAAGAACTCACCTTCTGGCAGACGGTGTCATCCGGGTTAACGAAGTACTGCCTGCAAACAACATATTTCATCTTGCAGTCAACAACAATGTGCAAAGGAGAACCAGGAGTGAGAACCCAGTTAGCAGCGAGTTCAGCCTTACTTGACAACAGAGTATGCAGTGTTATCTTGCAGTGGATTTGGGTAGGTCTGCCACATCAAACAACAAAACGGTCATCATCGAAGTAACATTGAGCTCAAAGATTCAACATATTTTCGTGTTTCCTCTGTGATTAATCAGAGGACACCTAAAACGGTGTCACAAGATAAGAAACAGAGGACAGAGGGAAAAGTTCAGCTGGGCGACCACTTTCAATGGCCATCGCTGTTCCAATCCCCAAACGAAAGTGCCCACGCCACGACGCAAATAGAAGTAACCAACAAAAGGTGGTACAGTATTTAATGACAAAAGGTAGATCGCGGAGAATCTTGATGAGATTCCACGTTCTGCCGCTTGGCAGCGTGATCCCGCGGCCGGCCAACTGCTCTGCTCCAACTGCTCCACATGCCGGCGATCCAGCGAGGCGGCGACCGGTCTGACCCCCCGGATCGATCCACGCACGCAGGAACACACACACTCCTCGCGGGACGGCCGGGCCGGGGCGGGGCGGGCGACTCACCGGGAGATCGGGGAGGTAGTCGGAGACGTGCGGCACGTCCTCGAGGACGTACCCGGCCTCGCCGGCCGCCAGCTTCGCCCCCGTCTTGGGCGGCGGAGTCCCGTCCATCGCGGGCGTCGCCCTCTGGCTCTGGGGCTCCCGCGCGGCGGTCGAGCAGGCGGTGCAGGTGCGGGTGCGGAGGTTCCCGCGGGCTGGGGACGGCGATTGGGGCGGGGCCGTTGCTGGGCCGGCCGGGGTCGGGGTCGGGGGTCCGGTGGGGATCAGCAGCGGCGGCGTCGGTCAGCGACGACGGCGCCATGGGGGGAAGCGGCCGCGGGGGAGGGCTCCATTGCGTTCGGATTGGGGCTGCTTTGTGGCGTGGCGGCGACGGCGACGGTGGCGACGAACGACGGGAGGGGGGGGAGGGGTGGGGAGGCGAGACTGGTTCTGTTTCTGTAGAGGCCGAAGAGTAGGGCGCAGGGCAAAGCGTTGGAGGACGAGGGGTGGACCGGCGGAGTGACACTTGTTGGTGGGGCCAGGCCGCGGGCGTGTGGGCCCGGCCGGATCGGTTCCAGCCGGGACTCGTCTGCCGCTTGTATCCTCCACCTTGCCCGACGCACGTAGACCCACAATCGTTTTTTCTTCTTCTTCTTCTTGCTCGTGATGAAGACCAACGGCATCTCCTTTCTGTGCGTTTCACGAATAAAACGGTACACGTACGAACGGAGGAGCTCATGTTCGACCTACGTCGCCGTCTCCAATCTCCATGTCCGGTCGGCACTACCAAAATGTACATAGTCCCTCCATTATTTATCCATTTTTTTTCTTTGACTAAAGTCAAACTTTGTAAACCTTAACCAAGTTTATAAAGAACCGTATAAAGATTTACAATAACAAATTTATATGATGTGAAAATACACTCAATGAAGAATCTAATGGCATTGATGTGATGGTATCGTACTCTTTCGTTCCTAAATACTCCCTCCGTTCTAAAATAGATGATTCAACTTTGTATAAAGTTGAGTCACTTATTTTGGAACGGAGGGAGTATAAGCCTTTTTTTATAAGGTTCTAATATGTACTGCACACGGAGTAAAATGAGTGAATCTACCCTCCAAATTATGTCTATATACATCCATATATAGTCTGTATTGAAGTCTCTAAAAGATCTTATATTTAGAAACAGAGAGACTATATGTTAATGTTTTTTTCTATAAACTTGATCAATTTTGTATAGTTTGACTTCGAAAAAAGATTATACGCGGAGTAAACAAGAACAGAAAAGCAAAACGCTACCGCACAAAGCCGCAAACCGCTCCGCCGAAACTTCCCCGTTGCACGACCACCGCCATCCCACGCTGATTCTGACCGATTCACCGCCACCATTTTGTCGGCCACCTCAAGCCTCGCCGTCACACCGTCGAGCGAAATGACCACCACGACCCCCTCCGCCACCGCCAAAGCTCAAAATGCCGCCACAGATTCCCATCGTTCCTCCGCTCATCCACCGGTCGAAATGGTCGCTGCACCAACATCAGCCGATGAGGTCGATTAAAGGACGGGGGCATCCAATCGATCGGGCGGCCACCGCCAAGCCGCGGCTCCATTCGACTCTCGGGTTGTGCAGCACCGCCGAAGTTGGTCGCACCCTGGGCTCCACTCAGGCCCCTTGTCCCTCCTGACACCATTCCTATGCGTCCGGGTGAGCTACGCTAGCCGGAGTTGAGCTCGGTGCCTCGACGACTGTCAGATCCGCCTCCCGGCCTCCCCACCATTGGATCCCTATGAGAAGTTGAATTTTAGGGGCACCAATTTTAGAGCATCTGTCACAGCATAAATTTTCTAGTGCCCAAAAATCTTCTCTCTCCTACCATACAATCATTTTAAGGTATTGACCGACGTTTACATCATCTGTTATAGATGTTCTTAGAGAATACCCCTTGAAACCTCCATGCATAGGTCGCTTTGGTGGAGCGCGGGGAACATGAGAGCGTGCTATTTGTCGTTTCCTAGTGTCGCGACACAGCACACAGCACAGATGCGCTTCATGCGAAGCATGGGCACGCGGGTGGAGCACAATGGTGATTTCCGTGAAGCATAAGTGTGCTTTGTTGCGAAGTACATGCTCCCACATAGTGAAGCACGTGCAACTAAAAATAAACAAAAATTATGCTCTAGATGTGCTACATCAGGTAGAACACGAGTGTGTTTGAAAATATGTTTAAGGCCTTATACAATGTAAAGTGCTTGAGGAGTGTTCGGTAAAATAAATTAATTTTTTCTTAAGCACCAGGGCTTATCTATATAGAAAGGGTGCCTAATTAAGTGTGTATCCTCCACAAATAAGCACTGTTTTATTTTTCTGAGTACCTCGCTAAGCACTTTGCACCGTGCAATGAAGTATATAAAAAAAGGGGAAAAAGGATAAAAGGAAAATATCAGCGTGATCCCCTCTCCATCTACCACATGTCAAACGCGAAGCGCATCAAAGATTGATCTCAGGCGTGCAACATCGCGTGCAAGTGATGCGGTGGATATCCTTAACTCTGTGATTTCAAACATCCGAGGCTGCTTTCTACGCCGGTAATCAAGGCCAGAACTGCCGACCAACATCGCGTGGAAGTGATGGATCCGGCTCCTATCCGTGCTATCACTTCATTCTACGGCTGTTTCTTTTTTCTTTTTAATTTAATCATCTCCCTCTCTGATTTTAAGGAGGTGGGGCCGGGCCTTATTTTGTTTCAATTAAAATCAAGCCACATAGACGGGAGTACGGATGGGCGCACGGCGGGGGAATCTCTCTACCTACCTGACAGTGAACATCATCTTTCTCCTTTCCAACCCAAGTTCGTTTAAGTAGGTCATCCACAATTCCACTTCCACATACACACAACTCGAGTACTCGACAGTGAAAGCACCAACGCTGCCACCTCAACGAAGCAATCACATTCACAGGTAAGGGGACTCCTCCAGGTGCTGCACCCGGCACCTCCGCCCCAGCGGGATCGGCCGGTCGTAGAACAGCTCCGCCTTGCCATCATTGGCACCGCCGACACGGCGACCGGCTGCCAGCCTGCCGTACGAGCCCTTCAGCGCCCTGGAGCGCGCCCCCAGCGACGCGAGGACGACCACCAGCCTCCCCACGTTCACCAGCGCCTTCGGCGACATCATGGCGCCGCCGGCGTCGAGCTCCTCCGCGGGCTCCTTCACGTCGCCGGGGCAGGTCATGGCGCCGTGCTGGTCTTCTGAGACGGCCAGCGGCGCCTCGTCATTCTCGTCCTCGATGCGGCGGTTCTTGTCGCCGCCTTCGCTTAGATCGAACACCACGATGGCGCTCTTCTTCCAGGAGCCGTCGTCGTCGTCGTCGTCGTACGGGTCGACCATCTCGGCAGGTTCGTTGGGCTGCTTGACGTCGAGGAGATCGGACGACGACGCTTCCATCCGCAGGAGCTCCTCGAGGCTCGGCCTTCTCGTCGCCCGGTCGACGTCGTTCGCAGCTGCGCCGGCGGAGCACGCGGTTCCGAAGACGGCGGCGAAGGGGGAGCAGATGAGCCTGACGACGGCGTGCCTCCTCCTTCCCGCAAACCTCGCCTTGGCGTGGTTGGGTGCCGGTAGCAGCGGCGAAGGGGACGACGCGCCGGAGAGAGGCGGGGACGGGCCGAACCCGAACGGCGACGCAGCCCCATCGTGCTCCGGCCTTCCCATTTCCGCGGCGTACGTGGCTTGCTATCACCCTGTGCGTACGTGCGCACTCTTCACACGATCCCAAGCTTCGGAGAGGTATTTATGCCGCTGATGATGCGTGAGGTGGGTGTGGAGTTTGTTCCGAGTAGATAGGCTTTCGGGGTGAGCTCTCCAAGTGTAGTAGCACTCGTTTGTTCAGCTACCGTGGTTAGGATGAGTGTTTGGTCTGGGAGGTTTCGAAATGTGGCAGAGTTTTGGGGAAGGGGCAAAGGATGGATGGGGAAATCGTGTGGGACTGTGCGAGGGAAAAAAGGGACATGTTGTGGATGCGTTGGTTCATAGTATGTATGCGGTTGTTTGAACAACAAGTTTAAGTTCATCGTTAAGTGAAAACCGACTAGCAACTCAGCGGGGAGGAGAATCCCAGTGCCTCAGCTCCGGTTAGTAATTTGTGTTAGGGGTTTTTTAGTCTTCACAAGTACGGCGCTCGAGCGGATGGTGACGCTTTTTCTTCGCGTTTATCTTCCAGGCTTTGATCTTCCTCGTGTTCGTCCGTTTGTATGTAGTCGACGGAGCTTCAGCGTAGATTCATGCCATCTCCTTGGGAAGGTAAGGTTAGGGCTTTTCGTCATGTGACGAGATTTGGTGTCAGATGTTTTAGATCTATGTAAGGGTTCAACGACGACGATTGCGGTTCCAAGGCAATGGTCTTTAGGGGCACGTGCACGAAGACTTCCATATTGTCATCGAGAGGGTCAAGCCGGTTCCGGTAGGAGAGCAACGACAACGGCGTGTCAGCAGCTCGTTCTGGCGATAGTAGTGGTCATTCGATGGTCTCGAAATCCCAATGTAATTCTTATTATGTTCGAGATATTTTGTACTTTCGATAAACTTTTATAACATATCTGATCCTCTGCTAGCAGTGAAGGTTTCAAAGGAAACATGGCTCGGTGGTGCCCGAACAAAAATGAGCGATAGTTCCGACATTGGGAAACTGAGTTTGTTGGGAAGCTTTAGGGGATTGGTACAAGCGAGTGAAAATACACAGTGGTGTCCTGGCTTCAAAAAAATATGTGGATGCTTCTGGAAACTTTGGTTAAGGATCTTATCTTGGATTTCGAACCAAAGTACTTTTGCCTTTGCTTATGCTCACCTTGATAGTACAGTTGTTCTAAATTCAATGTAAATCTTGAATTCAACAAAAGCATATAAATTACATTCAACAAGCTTGAGGTAGACTTCATTTTGAGAAGTTTGAAGCTAGGGTTCACATTAGACCTATTTTCTGAATAAAACTTGATAAAACGGTAGTCGTATAAACTGGATGACATCATTAATCGCCAAAAGCTAATGGGAGCATCTAAGAGATCGCGACACTTTTTTATTTTTGTGGGATCAGAGAGATTTCATTGCTCAACTAGCAAGAAGGTCCTCCATACAAAGTCGTGGTACATTAGCAGGGGCCGATCCAGAAAGCCGCACGGGCTTCAACACAACCAAAAGTAGCTAAT
Organism: Triticum urartu; assembly: GCF_003073215.2. Taxonomy (NCBI): domain Eukaryota; kingdom Viridiplantae; phylum Streptophyta; class Magnoliopsida; order Poales; family Poaceae; genus Triticum; species Triticum urartu. The sequence goes on from NC_053028.1 coordinate 64,311,451, forward strand.
CTATTACTTAACTTGAAGGATCATGAGAGGCTAAACTTTAGATCGTCAACTGACATAATTCATCACATAATCACAGCTAATTTAGAACACAAAAACAATTGACAATGAGAATGGAAAAAAACACGTAGTGGGGCGGGCAGAGATCGAGCATGGGACAGTGTGCTACAATAGAGGGTGCCGACGGAGGAGAGTGCCAGACGGAGGCAAATCACCTTCGCCGCGGCCGAATGGGTCAACGGGGTATCTCAGCAGCGGCATCAGAAATAGCCGACGGGGGTTGGGGGAGACCACAAGGGCCAGAGCACAGCTTGCGGGCGCAACGCAATGGAGGGTCGCAGCAGCCGGGAACTCTAGAAACAAGTTCAGGACAGGGTCAATGTAGGTGGCTGTTGTGGAATAGTTCAGCAGCGCTTTGCTGTGGAGATCGGCACAGTGGTGCAGATCGCCGCCAGGAGGAGCTCACCTCTGGAGCATACCCTAGCACCGTCGTCAAATCACCAGGCGATGGGGCGATGTACATTCTTGGTGAAACACGGTATCTTTGATTTTGTCTGTAGACACACATCTTACTGCAAAGTTCGGTACAGATTTTACAGTATGCTGTCACGGTTCATAAGTTCTATATATCAAACCTCTGTCTATAGCTTAACACTCATCAACACCTGCCCCTTCAAATCTACATCGCCCGATCCAAAATTGCATGACTGGAAAATGCAGTTAACATTTCTCCGCTCGATTAGAACAAGCAGAGGCTATATCGACTGGAATCGCTAACTCTGTCAGAAGGGACGCAAACAATGGTATCTGATTTGGGTTTCCAACGCACTGTTTGAGCCGGATCCGCGCGAGGTCAAGATGAGTTTAGGGCATCAAGTTGCCGCTGGAGCTCCTCGAGATCGTCGTCGATGGCACCGGAGCTGGCTGGTGCAGCAGGTGGCTCCACGTAGGTGTCTTCATCTGGAAGTTCACGGACGAGGCCTTCCGGAAGGATGTCTATAGATTTCCAAACGAGGTAAACACGTCAGGAGTGGTAGATCAGGAAATAATGCTTCGTTCTTCGAATTTGATTTTACCTGTTGCAGCCCTTTGAACGCTTGACGTTGCTGTGTCACTATCATCAAGAACACTGCAGAAGGGGAAAACATTGCAAGTAAGAAACTCGGTGCAACCTCTGCGATGGATATTCAGTTCACCAAGAAAATAATTCTGTACTCCTAGGGAGTATGTGCGTACTCACATTCCTCATATACCATATAGATGAATCGACTATACCTCTTTACCATTTTAATACGCTTCATTAGCAATTGCTAGGTACCGCAAAGGCGCAAAGTGAGTTCTACGAAAAATTCCTTCCAACTCAATACATTTTGCGTAGTTCGCGTATATTGCTTATTTGTACATAAAAATGGTATATTGCAAAAACTAGAGGCCCCGGTGATGTTTTCTTTAATACTTGTATTGAGATTATCTTAGTATGGTATATATCGAGAATGATAAAGAGGTATAATAGATTCATTTAAGAGGTATACTGAATGTGGGAGTACATACTCTGGAAGTATATAAAGGAGTCCTTGTATTATGTACATAGAAAAGCAAAATCATGAAAATACAGCAAGCATCAAACTGCAAATAGTGGCTGGGTACTTCTGAATGTCGAGGGTGCCAAGTTGCATGTCGATAACCGACTCGCAACTAGGTGTGTGTGTGTGTCATTTTGTCAAGGGTTTCCAATTGCATGTCAACCATCGACTCGCAACTAGGGGGTGTGTGGTTGTTGAGGACCCCTAGTTGCAAGTTGACCATCGACTCACAACCATAGTTTAAAAAACCGAACCGGAAAAGTTGTCGGTTCAGGTTTTTACCGGTTGGACCGCCGGTTCACTGATAATCCACAAGTATAGGGATCGCAACAGCTTTGAGGATAGAGTATTCAACCCAAATTTATTGATTCGACACAACGAGAGCCAAAGAATATTCTCAAGTATTAGCAGCTGAGTTGTCAATTTAACCACACCTGGAAACTTAGTATCTGCAGCAAAGTGTTTAGTAGCAAAGTAATATGATAGTGATGGTAACGGCAACAAAAGAGTAACGAAAGCAAAGTAATGTTTTTGGTATTTTGTAGTGATTGTAACAATAGCAACGGGAAAGTAAATAAGCGTAAACCAGTATATGGAAAGCTCATAGGCATCGGATCAATGATGGATAATTATGCCGGATGTGGTTCATCATGTAACAGTCATAACATAGGGTGACATAGAACTAGCTCCAGTTCATCAATGTAATGTAGGCATGTATTCTGAATATAGTCATACGTGCTTATGGAAAAGAACTTGCATGACATCTTTTGTCCTACCCTCCTGTGGCAGCGGGGTCCTAATGGAAACTAAGGGGTATTAAGGCCTCCTTTTAATAGAGAACCGGAACAAAGCATTAGCACATAGTGAATACATGAACTCCTCAAACTATGGTCATCACCGATAAGTATCCCGATTATTGTCATTTCAGGGTTAACGGATCATAACACATAATAGGTGACTATAGACTTGCAAGATAGGATCTAGAACTCTTATATATTGATGAAAACATAATAGGTTCAGATCTGAAATCATGGAACTCGGGCCCTAGTGACAAGCATTAAGCATAGCAAAGTCATAGCAACATCAATCTCAGAACATAGTGGATACTAGGGATCAAACCCTAACAAAACTAACTCGATTACATGGTGAATCTCATCCAACCCATCACCGTCCAGCAAGCCTACGATGGAATTACTCATGCACGGCGGTGAGCATCATGAAATTGGTGATGGAGGATGGTTGATGATGATGACGGCAACGAATCCCCCTCTCCGGAGCCCCGAACGGACTCCAGATCAGCCATCCCGAGAGGTTTTAGGGCTTGGCGGCGGCTCCATATCGTAAAACGCGATGATTTCTTCTCTCCTATTTTTTTCTCCCCGAAAGCAGTTATATGGAGGTGGAGTTGGAGTCGGAGACGCAACAGGGGGCCCACGAGGTAGGGGGGCGCGCCCCCACCCTCGTGAGAAGGGTGTGGTCCCCCTGGTCTTCATCTTTGGCGAATTTTTTTTATTATTTATTGTAAGGTATTCCGTGGAGTTTCAGGTCATTCCGAGAACTTTTGTTTTCTGCACATAAAAGAACATCATGGCAATTCTGCTGAAAACAGCGTCAGTCCGGATTAGTTCCATTCAGATCATACAAGTTAGAGTCCAAAACAAGGGCAAAAGTGTTTGGAAAAGTAGATACGTTGGAGACGTATCAACTCCCCCAAGCTTAAACCCTTGCTTGTACTCAAGCAATTCAGTTGACAAACTGAAAGAAATAAAGAAAAACTTTTACAAACTCTGTTTGCTCTTGTTGTTGTAAATATGTCAAGCTAGCATTCAAGTTTTCAGCAAAGATTATAACTAACCACATTTGCAATAATTCTTAGGTCTCATGATTACACATATCAATAGCATAACTATCAAGCCATAATAATAAATCTCGGATGACAACATTTTCTCAAAACAATCATAATATGATATAACAAGATGGTATCTCGCTAGCCCTTTCTGAGACCGCAAAAAATAAATGTAGAGCACCTTTAAAGATCAAGGGCTGACTAGACATTGTAATTCATGGTAAAAGAGATCCAATCATAGTCACACCCAATATAAATTAACAGTAATGAATGCAAATGACAGCTGCGCTCTCCAGCTAGTGCTTTTTAATAAGAGGGTGATGACTCAACATAAAAATAAATAGATAAGCCCTTCGCAGAGAGAAGCAGGGATTTGTAGAGGTGCCAGAGCTCGGTTTTGAAATAGAGGTGAATATCATTTTGAGCAGTATACTTTCATTGTCAACATAACAACCAAGAGATGACGATATCTTCCATGCTACACACATTATAGGCAGTTCTCAAACAGAATGGTAAAGTTTATACTTCCCCTCCACCAACAAACATCAATCCATGGCTTGCTCAAAACAACGAGTGCCTCCAACATACATCAGGTCCTAGGGGGAGTTTTGTTTGCAATTATTTTGATTTAGTTGGCATAAAGCATGAGACTGGGCATCCCGGTGATCAGCCCTTTATCTCGTGAGTGAGGAGCGGAGTCCACTCCTCTTGAAATAACCCGCCTAACATGGAAGATACAGACAGCCCTAGTTGATATATGAGCTATTCGAGCATACAAAACAGGATAATTATTTGAAGGTTTAGAGTTTGACACATACAAATTTACTTGGAACAGCAGGTAGATACCGCATATAGGAAGGTATAGTGGACTCATGTGGAATAACTTTGGGGTTTAAGGAGGTTGGATGCACAAGCAGTATTCCCGCTTAGTACAGGTGAAGGCTAGCAAAAAACTGGGAAGCGACCAACTAGAGAGCGACAACAGCCATGTACATGCATTAAAATTAATAAACATTGAATGCAAGCATGAATAGGATATAATCCACCATGAACATAAATATCGTGAAGGCTATGTTGATTTTGTTTCAACTACATGCGTGAACATGCGCCAAGTCAAGTCACTTAAATCATTCAGAGGAGGATACCACCTATCATACCACATCATAACCATTTTAATAGCATGTTGGCACGCAAGGTAAACTATTATAACTCATAGCTAATCAAGCATGGCACAAGCAACTATGATCTCTAATTGTCATTGTAAACATGTTTATTCATAACAAGCTGAATCAAGAACGATGAACTCATCATATTCACAAAAACAAAAAGGTCGAGTTCATATCAGCTTTTCTCATCTCAGTCAGTCCATCATATATCATCATAATTTTCTTTCACTTGCACGACCGAACGATGTGAATAATAATAAGAGTGCACGTGCATTGGACTAAGCTGGAATCTGCGGGCATTCAATAAACAGGAGAAGACAAAGTAATACGGGCTCTTTTGTGAGATCAACAATAATGCATATAAGAGCCACTTCAACAATTTAATCATGATCTTCTCCTACTGACCCCCAAAGAAAGAAAAGAGATAAAACTATTTACACAGGAAAGCTCCCAACAAGCAAAAGAAGAACAGGAAATATTTTTGGGTTTTCCTTTTAATTACTACTACAGGCATGGAAAGTAAATTAATTAAAAACTACAACTATTTTTTTTGGTTTTCTTAAGGTTTATTAAAGACATAAGAAGAAAGCATAAAAGGAAATAAACTAGCATGGATAATACAATGAAAAAGTATGAGCACCGACATCTAGCAATGAGTGTGTGTGAACATAAATGTAATGTCGGTGGGAAATACGTACTCCCCCAAGCTTAGGCTTTTGGCCTAAGTTCGTCTATGGCCACGGCTGGCCTGGCGGATATCCATAATAATAGTTGTTGGGGTCGTACTGTGATGCAGCAGCTATCGCCTCCTGAGCTGCAGCGTGGCAACGAGCGGCCTCCGCCCTCCTCTCGTACTCATCTGCCTCCCCTCTGGTAATAGTATATCCTCCTCTTGCCTGATAATCAAAGAAAGCAGGAGCAGGAAGAGTAATATGGACAGCACGACGTCTGTCAAAGATTAGTCGGTACTGGAGAGGTGATTCGTTCCTCTCGACAAAATGGTGGGACACCATAGAATCAAAATCTAAATAAGCAGGAGGCAACTCCATGTCTCCTTCACGAACGTCTATCTCAAGAAATTTAGCTAAGCGGGTTGCATAAATTCCTCCAAAGAAGTCTCCATTATGTCTATTATGATGCAACCTACGAGCTACAATGGCTTCCATATGATAAGATTGGTCTCCTGACACAGCACTCCTGAGAATGCTAAGGTCAGGGACACACATGTGACATGCTTCATCCTTAGCATTTATGCACCTACCTATGAAGAGAGCAAAAAAAAAGTATAGCAGGAAAGTGAATGCTCCATATGGTAGCTTGCGTTATATCTCTAGATTCCCCTACAATTATACTAACAAGAAATTTTCTAAATTCAGATTTAGGGGGATCCCTAACACTACCCCATTGTGGAAGTTTGCAAGAAAAAGTGAAATCCTCTAGGTCCATGGTATAAGATTTGTTATAAAGATCAAACATGACTGAAGGAGAATTACGCGAAGATGAATACTCAAATCTCCTCACAAAAGAGCTTGTGAGCTCATGATACTGGGGGCATTTGTCTGCCTCAAAGTCCTCAAGATCGGCATTACGCAAATATGCGTTAAATTCTTCTTTAATTCCCGCTCGATCCATAAAATTTTCAGAAGGCCACTCACAAGGACGCACTGAAGCGTCTCTTGGTGGCTCTTCGTCAGCATCAGGCATTGCAAGCCTGGGTCCTTGCTTCTTTGAAGAACCACCTTGGAACATTTTCCTAAGCATATTTCTTCCTCTGAAAAATTCTGAAAATTTTCGGTAACTTCAAAATAAAAGTAAACCAAACTCAACAATATTGATAGCAACTACTCCTACAAGTGCCTAGAGCCTATATCATGCATCAAAACTACTTTTGACCATATAAATATGACATGCAAGCTCAAGAACAGGGTCACCTAAGAAACACAAATTTGCAATGAATAAAGCACTAGAACAAAAACTAATTGGACCAATGGAGGAGTCACATACCAAGGAACAATCTCCCCAAGCAGTTTTGTGAGAGGTGCTTTGAGCAAGGAGATCGAAAATGGCAGCAAAACGAGCTTGGACTCGGGTTTGAGTTGGTTTTTCGTGTTTGGGGGAGGAAGATGAAGTGTGTGGCTGGAAGAATAAGTGGAGGAGGGCCACCATGGGCCCACGAGGCAGGGGGCGCGCCTTAGGGGGGTGGGCGCGCCCTCCACCCTCGTGGCAAGGTGGTTGGCCCCCCTAGTGTGTTCTTTGTTCCATAAATCCTCAAATATTCTATAAAAAACATATTTATTTTTCAGGGCATTTGGAGAACTTTTATTTTCGAGGTATTTTTATATTGCACGGATAATCAGATAATAGGCAGAAAAATATTTGTTTTTACTTTATTTAATATAAATAACAGAAAGTATAGAGAGGGTACAGAAGGTTGTGCTTCTAGTTTCATCCATCTCATGCTCGTCAAAAGGAATCCACTAACAAGGTTGATCAAGTCTTGTTAACAAACTCATTCCGATTAACATGAAACCGGAGAAATTTCGAATAACACTAGGTTACCTCAACGGGGATATGCACATCCCCAATAGTAAATATATCAAATTTCTTCTTGACAGTAGGAAGAGGAAATTCAAAACCTCCAAATATAATCGATGGAAATTTTCCAATAGAGTTGATACTATGAACTTGAGGTTGTTTCCTCGGAAAGTGTACCGTATGCTCATTACCATTAACATGAAAAGTGACATTGCCTTTAGTGCAATCAATAACAGCCCCTGCAGTATTCAAAAAGGGTCTTCCAAGAATAATAGACATACTATCGTCCTCGGGAATATCAAGAATAACAAAGTTCGTTAAAATAGTAACGTTTGCAACTACAACAGGCACATCCTCACAAATACCGACAGGTATAGCAGTTGATTTATCAGCCATTTGCAAAGATATTTCAATAGGTGTCAACTTATTCAAATCAAGTCTACGATATAAAGGGAGGGGCATAACACTAACACTGGCTCCAAGATCACATAAAGAAGTTTTAACATAATTTCTTTTAATGGAACATGGTATAGTGAGTACACCGGGATCTCCAAGTTTTTTTGGTATTCCACCCTTAAAAGTATAATTAGCAAGCATGGTGGAAATTTCAGCTTCCGGTATATTTCTTTTATTTGTATTAATATCTTTCATGTACTTAGCATAAGGATTTGTTTTGAGTATATCAGTTAATCGCATACGCAAAAAGATAGGTCTAATCATTTCAGCAAAGCGCTCAAAATCCTCATCATCCTTTTTCTTGGATGGTTTGGGAGGAAAAGGCATGGGTTTCTGAACCCAAGGCTCTCTTTCTTTACCATGTTTCCTAGCAACAAAGTCTTTCTTATCATAATGTTGATTCTTTGATTGTGGGTTATCAAGATCAACAGCAGGTTCAATTTCTACATCATTATCATTACTAGGTTGAGCATCATTATGAACATCATCATTAACATTTTCATTCGGTTCATGATCATTGCCAGATTGTGTTTCAGCATCAGACATAGAGATATCATTTGGATTATCAGGTGGTTCAGCAATAGGTTCACTAGAAGTTTGCACAGTTCTATCATTTTTCTTCTTCTTCTTTTTCTAAGAACTAGATGCATCAACATTATTTATTTGAGAATCTTGCTCAATTCTCTTAGGGTGGCCTTCAGGATACAAAGGTTCCTGAGTCATTCTACCAGTTCTAGTAGCCACTTTAACATCATAATCATTTTTCTTACTATTCATCTCATTGAGCAATTCCTTTTGAGCTTTAAGTACTTCTTCTACTTGAGTGGTAACCATAGAGGCATGTTTGCTAACAAGTTTAAGTTCACCTCTAATATTAGCCATATAATCACCCAAGTATTTAATCATATCAGCATCTTGTTTTAATTGTCTACCAAAATAAGCATTGAAGTCTTCTTGCTTAATCATAAAATTATCAAACTCATCCAAACACTGACTAGCAATTTTAGTAGGAGGGATTTCAGCTTTATCATATCTATAGAGAGAATTTACCTTGACTACCTGTGTCGGGTCATCGAGGTCTGGAGGTTCTTCAATAAATTAAGGATTAAGATCATATGTTTCTTCAATAGGTGATAAATTAAGACCATGTATTTCTTCAATAGGAGGTAAATTCTTAGCATCTTTAGCTTTAATACCTTTTTCTTTCATAGATTTCTTTGCCTCTTGCATATCTTCCGGACTGAGAAATAGAATACCTCTCTTCTTCGGAGTTGGTTTAGGAATAGGATCATTAATTGGAGCAGGAGCTGGCTCCGGAGGTGTCCAATTATTTTCATTTGTCAACATATTATTCAATAAGATTCCAGCTTCATCCGGTGTTCTTTCCCTGAAAAGAGAACCAGCACAACTATCCAGGTAATCTCTGGGAGCATCAGTTAGTCCATTGTAAAAGATATCAAGTATTTCATTTTTCTTAAGAGGATGATCAGGCAAAGCATTAAGTAACTTGAGAAGCCTCCCCCAAGCTTGTGGGAGACTCTCTTCTTTAATTTGCACAAAGTTGTATATTTCCTTTAAAGCAACTTGTTTCTTATGAGCAGGGAAATATTTAGCAGAGAAGTAATAGATCATATCCTGGGGACTACGCACACAACCAGGATCAAGAGAATTAAACCATATCTTAGAATCACCCTTTAATAAGAACGGAAATATTTTAAGGATATAAAAGTAGCGAGATCTCTCATCATTAGTGAACAGGGTGGCTATATCATTTAATTTAGTAAGATGTGCTACAATAGTTTCAGATTCATAACCATGAAAAGGATCAGATTCAACCAAAGTAATTATATCAGGATCAACAGAGAATTCATAATCCTTATCAGCAACACAGATAGGTGAAGTAGCAAAAGCAGGGTCGGGTCTCATCCTAGCATTTAGAGATTGCTTATTCCATTTAGCTAATAACCTTTTGAGTTCATATCTATCTTTGCATGCTAAAATAGCTAAAGAAGCATCTTGATCAAATAAATAACCCTCAGGAATAACAAGTGATTCTTCATCATCACTTTCATCTTCATAATCAGATTCAATATTTTCAATCTCTCTAGCCCTAGCAAGTCGTTCCTCGAGAAAATCACTAAGTGGCATAGTAGTATCAGGCATAGAGGTAGTTTCATCATAAGTATCATGCATAGCAGAAGTAGCATCATCAATAACATGCGACATATCAGAACGAATAGCAGAAGTAGGTTTAGGTGTCGCAAGATTACTCATAACAGAAGGTGAATCAAGAGCAGAGCTAGATGGCAGTTCTTTACCTCCCCTCATAGTTGAGGGATAGATCTTGGTTTTTGGATCTCTCAAGTTCTTCATAGTGATAAACAGATATAAATCCCAAGTGACTCAAAGAATAGAGCTATGCTTGTTGGGGAACGTAGTAATTTTAAAAAATTTCCTACGCACACGCAAGATCATGGTGATGCATAGCGACGGGAGGGGAGAGTGTGATCTACGTACCCTTGTAGATCGACAGCGGAAGCATTAGCACAACGCGGTTGATGTAGTCTTACGTCTTCACGGCCCGACCGATCAAGCACCGAAACTACGGCACCTCCGAGTTCTAGCACACGTTCAGCTCGATGACGATCCCCGGACTCCAATCCAGCAAAGTGTCGGGGAAGAGTTCCGTCAGCACGACGGCGTGGTGACGATCTTGATGTTCTACTGTCGCAGGGCTTCGCCTAAGCACTGCTACAATATTATCGAGGACTATGGTGGAAGGGGGCACCGCACACGGCTAAGAATATGATCACGTGGATCAACTTGTGTGTCCTAGGGTGCCCCCCTGCCCCCGTATATAAAGGAGCAAGGGGGGTGCGGCCGGCCCTAGGAGGAGGGCGCGCCAAGGGGAGTCCTACTCCCACCGGGAGTAGGACTCCTTCTTTCCTAGTCCAACTAGGAGAAGGGGGGAAAGGAGGGAAGTGGAGAAGGAAGGGAAGGGGGGCGCGCCCCAAACCCCTTGTCCAATTCGGACTGGGCGGGAGGGGCGCGCGGCCCAGCCCTGGCCACCTCTCCTCTCTTCCACTAAAGCCCACTAAGGCCCATATACCTCCCGGGGGGTTCCGGTAACCTCCCGGTACTCCGGTAAAATCCCGATTTCACCCGGAACACTTCCGACATCCAAATATAGGCTTCTAATATATCAATCTTTATGTCTCGACCATTTCGAGACTCCTCGTCATGTCCGTGATCACATCCGGGACTCCGAACAAATCTTCGGTACATCAAAATGCATAAACTCATAATATAACTGTCATTGAAACCTTAAGCGTGCGGACCCTACGGGTTCGAGAACAATGTAGACATGACTGAGACACGTCTCCGGTCAATAACCAATAGCGGAACCTGGATGCTCATATTGGCTCCCACATATTCTACGAAGATCTTTATCGGTCAGACCGCATAACAACATACGTTGTTCCCTTTGTCATCGGTATGTTACTTGCCCGAGATTCGATCGTCGGTATCTCAATACCTAGTTCAATCTCGTTACCGGCAAGTCTCTTTACTCGTTTCGTAATACATCATCTCGCAACTAACTCATTAGTTGCAATGCTTGCAAGGCTTATGTGATGTGCATTACCGAGAGGGCCCAGAGATACCTCTCCGACAATCGGAGTGACAAATCCTAATCTCGAAATACGCCAACCCAACAAGTACCTTCGGAGACACCTGTAGAGCACCTTTATAATCACCCAGTTACGTTGTGACGTTTGGTAGCACACAAAGTGTTCCTCCGGTAAACGGGAGTTGCATAATCTCATAGTCATAGGAACATGTATAAGTCATGAAGAAAGCAATAGCAACATACTAAACGATCGGGTGCTAAGCTAATGGAATGGGTCATGTCAATCACATCATTCTCCTAATGATGTGATCCCATTAATCAAATGACAACACATGTCTATGGTTAGGAAACATAACCATCTTTGATTAACGAGCTAGTCAAGTAGAGGCATACTAGTGACGTTTGGTTTGTCTATGTATTCACACAAGTATTATGTTTCCGGATAATACAATTCTACCATGAATAATAAACATTTATCATGATATAAGGAAATAAAATAATAACATTATTATTGCCTCTAGGGCATATTTCCTTCAGTCTCCCACTTGCACTAGAGTCAATAATCTAGATTACACAGTAATGATTCTAACACCCATGGAGCTTTGGTGCTGATCATGTTTTGCTCGTGGAAGAGGCTTAGTCAACGGGTCTGCTATGTTCAGATCCGTATGTATCTTGCAAATCTCTATGTCTCCCACCTGGACTAGATCCCGGATGGAATTGAAGCGTCTCTTGATGTGCTTGGTTCTCTTGTGAAATCTGGATTCCTTTGCCAAGGCAATTGCACCAGTATTGTCACAAAAGATTTTCATTGGACCCAATGCACTAGGTATGACACCTAGATCGGATATGAACTCCTTCATCCAGACTCCTTCGTTTGCTGCTTCCGAAGCAGCTATGTACTCCGCTTCACATGTAGATCCCGCCACAACACTTTGTTTAGAACTGCACCAACTGACAGCTCCACCGTTTAATGTAAACACGTATCCGGTTTGCGATTTAGAATCGTCCGGATCAGTGTCAAAGCTTGCATCAACGTAACCATTTACGATGAGCTCTTTGTCACCTCCATATATGAGAAACATATCCTTAGTCCTTTTCAGGTATTTCAGGATGTTCTTGACCGCTGTCCAGTGATCCACTCCTGGATTACTTTGGTACCTCCCTGCTAGACTTATAGCAAGACACACATCAGGTCTGGTACACAGCATTGCATACATGATAGAGCCTATGGCTGAAGCATAGGGAACATCTTTCATTTTCTCTCTATCTTCTGCATTGGTCGGGGATTGAGTCTTACTCAATTTCACACCTTGTAACACAGGCAAGAATCCTTTCTTTGCTTGATCCATTTTGAACTTCTTCAAAACTTTGTCAAGGTATGTGCTTTGTGAAAGTCCAATTAAGCATCTTGATCTATCTCTATAGATCTTAATGCCCAATATGTAAGCAGCTTCACCGAGGTCTTTCATTGAAAAACTCTTATTCAAGTATCCTTTTATGCTATCCAGAAATTCTATATCATTTCCGATTAGCAATATGTCATCTACATATAATATCAGAAATGCTACAGAGCTCCCACTCACTTTCTTGTAAATACAGGCTTCTCCAAAAGTCTGTACAAAACCAACTGCTTTGATCACACTATCAAAGCGTTTATTCCAACTCCGAGAGGCTTGCACCAGTCCATAAATGGATCGCTGGAGCTTGCACACTTTGTTAGCTCCCTTTGGATCGACAAAACCTTCCGGCTGCATCATATACAACTCTTCTTGCATAAATCCATTCAGGAATGCAGTTTTGACATCCATTTGCCAAATTTCATAATCATAAAATGCGGCAATTGCTAACATGATTCGGACAGACTTAAGCATCGCTACGGGTGAGAAGGTCTCATCGTAGTCAATCCCTTGAACTTGCCGAAAACCTTTTGCGACAAGTCGAGCTTTGTAGATAGTAACATTACCGTCAGCGTCAGTCTTCTTCTTGAAGATCCATTTATTCTCAATTTCTTCCCGATCATTGGGCAAGTCAACCAAAGTCCATACTTTGTTCTCATACATGGATCCCATCTTAGATTTCATGGCTTCAAGCCATTTTGCGGAATCTGGGCTCACCATCGCTTCTTCATAGTTCGTAGGTTCATCATGATCTAGTAGCATGACTTCCAGAACAGGATTACCGTACCACTCTGGCGCGGATCTTACTCTGGTTGATCTACGAGGTTCAGTAGTATCTTGTTCTGAAGTTTCGTGATCATTATCATTAACTTCCTCACTAATTTGTGTAGGTGTCACAGAAACAGGTTTCTGTGATGTACTACTTTCCAATAAGGGAGCAGGTACAGTTACCTCGTCAAGTTCTACTTTCCTCCCACTCACTTCTTTCGAGAGAAACTCCTTCTCTAGAAAGTTTCCGAATTTAGCAAAAAAATCTTGCCTTCGGATCTGTGATAGAAGGTGTATCCAATAGTTTCCTTTGGATATCCTATGAAGACACATTTCTCCGATTTGGGTTCGAGCTTATCAGGTTGAAGTTTTTTCACATAAGCATCGCAGCCCCAAACTTTCAGAAATGACAACTTTGGTTTCTTGCCAAACCACAGTTCATATGGCGTCGTCTCAACGGATTTTGATGGTGCCCTATTTAACGTGAATATGACCGTCTCTAGAGCATATCCCCAAAACGATAGCGGTAAATCAGTAAGAGACATCATAGATCGCACCATATCTAGTAAAGTACGATTACGACGTTCGGACACACCATTACGCTGTGGTGTTCCGGGTGGCGTGAGTTGTGAAACTATTCCACATTATTTTAAATGTACACCAAACTCGTAACTCAAATATTCTCCTCCACGATCAGATCGTAGGAATTTTATTTTCTTGTTACGATGATTTTCAACTTCACTCTGAAATTCTTTGAACTTTTCAAATGTTTCAGATTTATGTTTCATTAAGTAGATATACCCATATCTGCTTAAGTCATCTGTGAAGGTGAGAAAATAACGATATCCGCCATGAGCCTCAACATTCATCGGACCACATACATCTGTATGTATGATTTCCAATAAATCTGTTGCTCTCTCCATAGTATCGGAGAACGGTGTTTTTGTCATCTTACCCATAAGGCACGGTTCGCAAGTACCAAGTGATTCATAATCAAGTGGTTCCAAAAGCCCATCAGTATGGAGTTTCTTCATGCGCTTTATACCGATATGACCCAAACGGCAGTGCCACAAATAAGTTGCACTATCATTATCAACTCCGCATCTTTTGGTTTCAACACTATGAATATGTGTGTCACTACTATCGAGATTTAATAAAAATAGACCACCCTTTAAGGGTGCATGACCATAAAAGATATTACTCATGTAAATAGAACAACCATTATTCTCTGATTTAAATGAATAACCGTCTCGCATCAAACAAGATCCAGATATAATGTTCATGCTTAACGCTGGCACTAAATAACAATTATTTAGGTCTAATACTAATCCCGAAGGTAGATGTAGAGGTAGCGTGCCGACTGCGATCACATCGACTTTGGAACCATTTCCCACGCGCATCGTCACCTCGTCCTTAGCCAATCTTCGCTTAATCTGTAGTCCCTGTTTCGAGTTGCAAATATTAGCAACAGAACCAATATCAAATACCCAGGTGCTACTGCGAGCATTAGTAAGGTAGACATCAATAACATGTATATCACATATACCTTTGTTCACCTTGCCATCCTTCTTATCCGCCAAATACTTGGGGCAGTTCCGCTTCCAGTGACCAGTCTGCTTGCAGTAGAAGCACTCAGTTTCAGGCTTAGGTCCAGGTTTGGGTTTCTTCTCTTGAGTAGAAACTTGCTTGTTGTTCTTTTTGAAGTTCCCCTTCTTCTTCCCTTTGCCCTTTTTCTTGAAACTAGTGGTCTTGTTGACCATCAACACTTGATGCTCCTTCTTGATTTCTACCTCCGCAGCTTTTAGCATTGCGAAGAGCTCGGGAATAGTCTTATTCATCCCTTGCATATTATAGTTCATCACGAAGCTCTTGTAGCTTGGTGGCAGTGATTGGAGAATTCTGTCAATGACGCAATCATCTGGAAGATTAACTCCCAATTGAATCAAGTGATTATTATACCCATACATTTTCAGTATGTTCTCACTGACAGAACTGTTCTCCTCCATCTTGCAGCTATAGAACTTATTGGAGACTTCATATCTCTCAATACGGGCATTTTCTTGAAATATTAACTTCAACTCCTGGAACATCTCATATGCTCCATGATGTTCAAAACGTCGTTGAAGTCCCGATTCTAAGCCGTAAAGCATGGCACACTGAACTATCGAGTAGTCATCAGCTTTGCTCTGCCAGACGTTCATAACATCTGGTGTTGCTCCAGCAGCAGGCCTGGCACCTAGCGGTGCTTCCAGGACGTAATTCTTCTGTGCAGCAATGAGGGTAATCCTCAAGTTACGGACCCAGTCCGTGTAATTGCTACCATCATCTTTCAACTTTGCTTTCTCAAAGAACACATTAAAATTCAACGGAACAACAGCACGGGACATCTATCTACAATCAAACATAAACAAGCAAGATACTATCAGGTACTAAGTTTCATGATAAATTTAGGTTCAATTAATCATATTACTTAAAGAACTCCCACTTAGATAGACATCCCTCTAATCCTCTAAGTGATTACGTGATCCAAATCAACTAAACCATGTCCGATCATCACGTGAGATGGAGTAGTTTCATTGGTGAACATCACTATGTTGATCATATCTACCATATGATTCACGCTCGACCTTTCGGTCTTCATGTTCCGAGGACATATCTGTATATGCTTGGCTCGTCAAGTATAACCTGAGTATTCCGCGTGTGCAACTGTTTTGCACCCGTTGTATTTGAATGTAGAGCCTATCACACCCGATCATCATGTGGTGTCTCAGCACGAAGAACTTTCGCAACGGTGCATACTCAGGGAGAACACTTCTTGATAATTAGTGAGAGATCATCTTATAATACTGCCGTCAATCAAAGCAAGATAAGATGCATAGAAGATAAACATCACATGCAATCAATATAAGTGATATGATATGGCCATCATCATCTTGTGCTTGTGATCTCCATCTTTGAAGCACCGTCGTGATCACCATCGTCACCGGCGCGACACCTTGATCTCCATCGTAGCATCGTTGTCGTCTCGCCGATCTTATGCTTCCACGACTATCGCTACCGCTTAGTGATAAAGTAAAGCATTACAGCACGATTGCATTGCATACAATAAAGCGACAACCATGTGGCTCCTGCCAGTTGCCGATAACTCAATTACAAAACATGATCATCTCATACAATAAAATTTAGCATCATGTCTTGACCATATTACATCACAACATGCCCTGCAAAAACAAGTTAGACGTCCTCTACTTTGTTGTTGCAAGTTTTACGTGGCTGCTATGGGCTTAAGTAAGAACCAATCTTACCTACGCATCAAAATCACAACGATAGTTTGTCAAGTTGGTGCTGTTTTAACCTTCGCAAGGACCGGGTGTAGCCACACTCGGTTCAACTAAAGTTGGAGAAACTGTCACCCGCTAGCCACCTTTGTGCAAAGCATGTCGGGAGAACCGGTCTCACGTAAGCGTACGCGTAATGTCGGTCCGGGCCGCTTCGTCCAACAATACCGCCGAACCAAAGTATGACATGCTGGTAAGCAGTATGACTTATATCGCCCACAACTCACTTGTGTTCTACTCGTGCATATAACATCAACACATAAAACCTAGGCTCGGATGCCACTGTTGGGGAACGTAGTAATTTTAAAAAAATTCCTATGCACACGCAAGATCATGGTGATGCATTGCAATGGGAGGGGAGAGTGTGATCTACGTACCCTTGTAGATCGACAGCGGAAGCGTTAGCGACACCTCCGAGTTCTAGCACACGTTCAGCTCGATGACGATCCCCGGACTCCGATCCAGCAAAGTGTCAGGGAAGAGTTCCGTCAGCACGATGGCGTGGTGACGATCTTGATGTACTATCGTCGCAGGGCTTCGCCTAAGCACCACTACAATATTATCAAGGATTATGGTGGAAGGGGGCACCGCACACGGCTAAGAATATGATCACGTGGATCAACTTGTGTGTCTAGGGGTGCCCCCTACCCCTGTATATAAAGGATCAAGGGGGGTGCGGCCGGCCAAGAGGAGGGCGCGCCAGGAGGAGTCCTACTCCCACCGGGAGTAGGATTCCCCCCCTTTCCTAGTTGGAATAGGATTCGGGAGGGGGAAAGAGGAGAGAGAGAAGGAAGGGGGGGGGCGCCGCCCCCCTCTCCTTGTCCTATTCGGACTAGGGGGGGAGGGGCGCGCGGCCCAGCCCTGGCCACCTCTCCTCTCTTCCACTAAAGCCCACTAAGGCCCATATACCTCCCGGGGGGTTCCGGTAACCTCCCGGTACTCCGGTAAAATCCTGATTTCACCCGGAACACTTCCGATATCCAAATATAGGCTTCCAATATATCAATCTTTATGTCTCGACCATTTCGAGACTCCTCGTCATGTCCGTGATCACATCCAGGACTCCGAACAAATCTTCGGTACATCAAAATGCATAAACTCATAATATAACTGTCATCGAAACCTTAAGCGTGCGGACCCTACGGGTTCGAGAACAATGTAGACATGACCAAGACACGTCTCCGGTCAATAACCAATAGCGGAACCTGGATGCTCATATTGGCTCCCACATATTCTACGAAGATCTTTATCGGTCAGACCGCATAACAACATACGTTGTTCCCTTTGTCATCGGTATGTTACTTGCCCGAGATTCGATCGTCGGTATCTCAATACCTAGTTCAATCTCGTTACCGGCAAGTCTCTTTACTCGTTTCGTAATACATCATCTCGCAACTAACTCATTAGTTGCAATGCTTGCAAGGCTTATGTGATGTGCATTACCGAGAGGGCCCAGAGATACCTCTCCGACAATCAGAGTGACAAATCCTAATCTCGAAATACGCCAACCCAACATGTACCTTTGGAGACACCTGTAGAGCTCCTTTATAATCACCCAGTTACGTTGTGACGTTTGGTAGCACACAAAGTGTTCCTCCGGTAAACGGGAGTTGCATAATCTCATAGTCATACGAACATGTATAAGTCATGAAGAAAGCAATAGCAACATACTAAACGATCGGGTGCTAAGCTAATGGAATGGGTCATGTCAATCACATCATTCTCCTAATGATGTGATCCCATTAATCAAATGACAACACATGTCTATGGTTAGGAAACATAACCATCTTTGATTAACGAGCTAGTCAAGTAGAGACATACTAGTGACGTTTGGTTTGTCTATGTATTCACACAAGTATTATGTTTCCGGATAATACAATTCTAGCATGAATAATAAACATTTATCATGATATAAGGAAATAAAATAATAACATTATTATTGCCTCTAGGGCATATTTCCTTCAATGCTCCCCGGCAACGACACCAGAAATTAGTCTTGATAACCCACAAGTATAGGGGATCGCAATAGCTTTCGAGGGTAGAGTATTCAACCCAAATTTATTGATTCGACACAAGGGGATCCAAAGAATATTCTCAAGTATTAGCAGCTGAGTTGTCAATTCAACCACACCTGGAAACTTAGTATCTATAGCAAATTGTTTACTAGCAAAGTAATATGATAGTGATGGTAACGGTAACAAAAGAGTAACGAAAGCAAAGTAATGTTTTTGGTATTTTGTAGTGATTGTAACAATAGCAACGGGAAAGTAAATAAGCGTAAACCAGTATATGGAAAGCTCGTAGGCATCGGATCAATGATGGATAATTATGCCGGATGTGGTTCATCATGTAACAGTCATAACATAGGGTGACATAGAACTAGCTCCAGTTCATCAATGTAATGTAGGCATGTATTCCGAATATAGTCATACGTGCTTATGGAAAAGAACTTGCATGACATATTTTGTCTTACCCTCCCGTGGCAGCGGGGTCCTAATGGAAACTAAGGGGTATTAAGGCCTCCTTTTAATAGAGAACCGGAACAAAGCATTAGCACATAGTGAATACATGAACTCCTCAAACTATGGTCATCACCGGTAAGTATCCCGATTATTGTCACTTCGGGGTTAACAGATCATAACACATAATAGGTGACTATAGACTTGCAAGATAGGATCTAGAACTCTCATATATTGATGAAAACATAATAGGTTCAGATCTGAAATCATGGCACTCGGGCCCTAGTGACAAGCATTAAGCATAGCAAAGTCATAGCAACATCAATCTCAGAACATAGTGGATACTGATAACCCACAAGTATAGGGGATCACAACAGTTTTCGATAAGTAAGAGTGTCGAACCCAACGAGGAGCTAAAGGTAGAACAAATATTCCCTCAAGTTCTATCGACCACCGATACAACCCTACGCACGCTTGACGTTCGCTTTACCTAGAACAAGTATGAAACTAGAAGTACTTTGTAGGTGTTGTTGGATAGGTTTGCAAGATAATAAAGAGCACAAAAATAAAACTAGGGGTTGTTAAGGTAAAGAAGCAACTAAAGTAAATATAGCGAGTGTGGAAAAGTGGTTGTAGGAGTTGCGAAATTGCCCCTAAGCAATTGACTACCTTACTAGACCGATAGCAAGTATTATGTGGGAGAGGCCACTGCTAGCATGTCATCCCTTACTTGAAATTCTATGCACTTATGATTGGAACTATTAGCAAGCATCTGAAACTACTAATGTTCATTAAGGTAAAACCCAACCATAGCATTAAGATATATTGGTCCCCCTTCAATCTCGTATGCATCAATTTCTATGCTAGGTTGAAGCTTCTGTCACTCTTGCCCTCCAATACATAGTCCTATCAACATACAAATAACCCTATGGTGTGATCCATGCGCGCGCTCATATGATGGGCACCAAAGTACAGCAACATAACCACAAGCAAATTAAATCAATCATAGCAATTCATCAACCACCGATAGGACAACGAAAATCTACCCAGACATCATAGGATGGCAACACATCATTGGATAATAATATGAAGCATAAAGCATCATGTTCAAGTAGAGGGTACAGCGGGTTGCGGGAGAGTGGACCGCTGTAGATAGAGGGGGGAAGGTGATGGAGATGTTGGTGAAGATGGCGGAGGTGTTGGTGTAGATCGCGGTGATGATGATGGCCCCCGGTGGCACTCCGGTGCCACCGGAAGTGAGGGGGAGAGAGCCCCCCTCCTTCTTATTCTTCCTTGACCTCCTCCCTAGATGGGAGAAGGATTTCCCCTCTGGTCCATGGCCTCCATGGCACGGGAGGGGCGAGAGCCCCTCCGAGATTGGACCTGTCTATCTGTCTCTCTCTGTTTCTGTGTTCTCAGATTCTTCCCTTTCACCGTTTCTTATATTCCCGGAGATCCGTAACTCCGATTGGGCTGAAATTTTAACACGATCTCTATCCGGATATTGGCTTTCTTGCGGCGAAAGAAGGGCTCCAACCGCCTTACGGGGTGGCCACGAGGGTCAGGGGCGCACCCCCCTACCTCGTGGGCCCCTTGAGCATCGTCTCGCGTGGATTCTTCTTCCCAAAAATCATATATATTCCAAAAAAATCTCCGTCGGTTTTTATTCCGTTTGGACACCGTTTGATATGGATATTCTGCGAAACAAAAAACATGCAACAAACAGGAACTGGCACTGGGCACTGGATCAATATGTTAGTCCCAAAAATAGTATAAAAAGTTGCCAAAAGTATATGAAAGTTGAATAATATTGGCATGGAACAATCAAAAATTATAGATACGACGGAGACGTATCAGCATCCCCAAGCTTAATTCCTGCTCGTCCTTGAGTAGGTAAATGATAAAAAAAATAATTTTTGATGTGGAATGCTACCTAGCATAATCTTGATCACATATCTAATCATGGCATGAATATTTAGACACGAGTGATTCAAAGCAATAGTCTATCATTTGACATAAAAACAATAATACTTCAAGCCCACTAATAAAGCAATCATGTCTTCTCAAAATATCATGGCCAAAGAAAGTTATCCCTACAAAATCATATAGTCTGGCTATGCTCCATCTTCACCACACAAAATATTCACATCATGCACAACCCCGATGACAAGCCAAGCAATTGTTTCATACTTTTGACGTTCTCAAACCTTTTCAACTTTCACGCAATACATGAGCGTGAGCCATGGACATAGCACTATAGGTGGAATATAATATGATGGTGGAGAAGACAAAAAGGAGAAGATAGTCTCACATCAACTAGGCTTATCAACGGGCTATGGAGATGCCCATCAATAGATATCAATGTGAGTGAGTAGGGATTGCCATGCAACTGATGCACTAAAGCTATAAGTGTATGAAAGCTCCAACTGAAACTAAGTGGGTGTGCATCCAACTTGCTTGCTCATGAAGACCTCGGGCATTTGAGGAAGCCCATCATCGGAATATACAAGCCAAGTTCTATAATGAAAATTCCCACTAGTATATGAAAGTGATAACTCAAGAGACTCTCTATATGAAGAACATGGTGCTACTTTGAAGCACAAGTGTGGTAAAAGGATAGCAACATTGCCCCTTCTCTCTTTTTCTCTCATTTTTTGTTTTATTTTGTTTTGGGCCTTCTCTTTTTTTTGGCCTTTCTCCTTTTATATATATATATATATTAATTTTTTCGTCCGGAGTCTCATCCCGACTTGTGGGGGAATCATAGTCTCCATCATCCTTTCCTCACTGGGGCAATGTCCTAATAATGATGATCATCACAATTTTATTTACTTACAACTCAATATTACAACTTGATATCTAGAACAAAGACATGACTCTATATGAATGCCTCCGGCGGTGTACCGGGATGTGCAATGATCTAGCGTAGCGATGACATCATGCTAGCTATCTTACGATCATGCAAAGCAATATGACAATGAATACTCAAGTCATGTATATGATGATGATGGAAGTTGCATGGCAATATATCTCGGAATGGCTATGGAAATGCCATAATAGGTAGGTATGGTGGCTGTTTTGAGGAAGGTATATGGTGGGTTTATGGTACCGGCGAAAATTGCGCGGTACTAGAGAGGCTAGCAATGGTGGAAGGGTGAGAGTGCGTATGATCCATGGACTCAACATTAGTCATAAAGAACTCACATACTTATTGCAAAAATCTATTACTCATCGAAACAAAGTACTACACGCATGCTCCTAGGGGGATAGATTGGTAGGAAAAGACCATCGCTCGTCCCCGACCGCCACTCATAAGGAAGACAATCAATAAATAAATCATGCTCCGACTTCATCACATAACAGTTCACCATACGTGCATGCTACGGGAATCACAAACTTCAACACAAGTATTTCTACAATCCACAACTACTCACTAGCATGACTCTAATATCACCATCTTTATATCGCAAAACTATTGCAAGGAATCAAACATATCATATTCAGTGATCTACAAGTTTTATGTAGGATTTTATGACTAACCATGTGAATGACCAATTCTTGTCATCTCTCTAAATAGATATAAGTGAAGCAAGAGAGTTTAATTCTTTCTACAAAAGATATGCCCGTGCTCTAACAAATCTAAGTGAAGCAAAAGAGCATTCTACAAATAGCGGTTTTCTATGTAAAGAGAAACAGGCAATCCAAACTTCAAATGATATAAGTGAAGCACATGAAGCATTCTATAAAGCCATACTCAAAAGATATAAGTGAAGTGCAAAGCATTATATAAATCAACCAAGGACTATCTCATACCAGCATGGTGCATAAAAAGAAAATGAGAACTAAATGCAAAAGACGCTCCAAGACTTGCACATATCGCATGAACGAAACGAATCCGAAAACATACCGATATTTGTTGAAGAAAGAGGGGATGCCTTCCCATCATCCCCAAGCTTAGACGCTTGAGTCTCCTTGAATATTTACTTGGGGTGCCTCGGGCATCCCCAAGCTTGAGCTCTTGCCTCTCTTCCTTCTTCTCACATCGAGACCTTCTCGATCATCGAACACTTCATCCACACAAAACTTCAACAGAAAACTCGGTAAGATCCGTTAGTATAATAAAGTAAATCACTACTCTAAGTATTGTTTCAAACCAATTAATATTTTTTTTTGCATTGTGTCTACTGTAATATAACTTTTTCATGGCTTAATCCACTGATATGAATCGATAGTTTCATCAAAACAAGCAAACTATGCATCAAAAACAGAATCTGTCTAAAACAGAACAGTCTGTAGCAATCTGAACATTCACCATACTTCTGATACTTGAAAAATTCTACCAAAATTAGGAAAAATAAAAAATTTGTATAGGAAGACAGTGCAAAAATAATCAGAACCATTTGACGTTCCAGCTAAAAATGTAAAATCGCGCACTACAGCCAAAGTTTATGTCCTGCACCGTACAAACCATCAAGCAAATGTAAACATCCTAAAGGCAAACCTTGGCACATTATTTTTATAATACAATGGAATTGTACAAGGGGGTAATTATTTTTGTTGAAAAGTTTCTGTAATCAAGATTCACAAAGTTGTCGTGAGCATGAACAAAGTTCAAGGAGCTCTCCCACTTCAACAGTGCTTGTCTTTCTCACTTTCACTTTCCTTTTTGAAAAGTTTTGGGTTCCCCTCTTTATTTTTGTTGTTTTTAAACTATATGAAAGCACTCAACAGAAATAAATGACTCTCTAAAACTTCCAGGTTGTCTCCCTGGGAGCGCTTTCTTTAAAGCCATTAAGCTAGGCATATAGTGCTCAAGTAGTGAATCCACCCGGATCCCAAGGTATATCAAAGCCAGTTTTAATTAACAATGATTTGCAATTTAATAGTGAGCAAAAAGCAACATATATCAAGCAATGACGAAGTCTAACTCTCTTCCTATGCATCGGCATGTCATAAAAGAACAATTCATGCACACCTAGTAAAGGCCAATGCATACTATAAACAGTTTCTTGCAATTTTATCATGTTGGAAACATAGAGAGGTGGAGATATAGTTCCTCTCTCATAATAATTGCAAGTAGGAGCAGCAAGCACATGCATATTATATTTATTGAAATCATCATGTGCAACGGTAAAAGGCAACCCATCAATATAATCCTTAATAAGTGCAAACTTTTCTGATATAGTGTAGTTGGGAGAATTCAAAAAGATAATAGGACTATCATGCGTGGGTGCAATAGCAACAACTTCATGTTTAACATAAGGAACTATAGCAAGTTCATCTCCATAAGCATCATTCATATTGGCATCTTGGCCACAAGCATAGCAAGCATCATCAAAAAGGGATATTTCAAGAGAATCAAAGGGATCATAACAGTCATCATAGCAATCATCCTTCGGTAAGCACGAAGGGGAATTAAACAATGTATGAGTTGAAGAGTTACTCTCATTAGAAGGTGGGCACGAGTGATCAATCCGCTCTTCCTCCTTTTGTTCTTTGCTCTCCTCCTCATCTTTTTCATCCAATGAGCTCACAGTGTCATCAACTTCTTCTTCCATAGACTCCTGCAAAATATTAGTCTCTTCTTGGACAGCGGAGTATTTCTCAATATATTGTTTAACATAGGTATTAGAAGCATAATTATCATAGCAATATTTAAGTATAGAAAAAATTTCAGATTTGTGAAAAGTAGCATCATACTTTTCAATCAAAGAAGCAATTTCATAAGCACCCTCAAAAGCAACAAATTCTTCAATTTGTTGAACATCATAGTAACTATAAACACCTTTAGCATAAGAAGATAAGATTCCATTATCAATAAACTCACATTGGTAGGGAAGGTGTTTCTTAGGGTTTTCAGAACAACAAGTAAAATCATATAATTCACATAAATTCCAAGCATAGCATTGCAAACGTTGAATTTGACTCCATAATAGTTTCCCTTCTTCAGATATGCGGTGTCGCACATAACAAGCATGCTCATCTAAAGATTTGCCCTCAACTAATCTAGTTGGGGTTTCGGCACGAGCACAAAGGGATCGAAGATGATCCAAGTAATAAGCTTCAGCAGTGTGATAGATTTTGAGTGGTTCTTCAACCATTGGTTCAGTAGGTACAACTAATTTTTTTGGTATTTTGCATTTCCTACCCATAACTAAAGATAGAAAACAACTAAGAACAGCAAATAAAAATTACTTAGTGATAAAGCAAACAAGCACACACGAGAATATTCACCCCACGCTATTGCTCCCCGGCAATGGCGCCAGAAAAAGGTCTTGATAACCCACAAGTATAGGGGATCGCAATAGTTTTCGATAAGTAAGAGTGTCGAACCCAACGAGGAGCTAAAGGTAGAACAAATATTCCCTCAAGTTCTATCGACCACCGATACAACCCTACGCACGCTTGACGTTCGCTTTACCTAGAACAAGTATGAAACTAGAAGTACTTTGTAGGTGTTGTTGGATAGGTTTGCAAGATAATAAAGAGCACAAAAATAAAACTAGGGGCTGTTAAGGTAAAGAAGCAACTAAAGTAAATATAGCGAGTGTAGAAAAGTGGTGGTAGGAGTTGCTAAATTGCCCCTAAGCAATTGACTACCTTACTAGACCGATAGCAAGTATTATGTGGGAGAGGCCATTGCTAGCATGTCATCCCTTACTTGGAATTCTATACACTTATGATTGGAACTATTAGCAAGCATCCGCAACTACTAATGTTCATTAAGGTAAAACCCAACCATAGCATTAAGATATATTGGCCCCCCTTCAATCCCGTATGCATTAATTTCTATGCTAGGTTGAAGCTTCTGTCACTCTTGCCCTCCAATACATAGTCCTATCAACATACAACTAACCCTATGGTGTGATCCACGCGCGCGCTCATATGATGGGCACCAAAGGACAGCAACATAACCACAAGCAAATTAAATCAATAATAGCAATTCATCAACCACCGATAGGACAACGAAAATCTACTCAGACATCATAGGATGGCAACACATCATTGGATAATAATATGAAGCATAAAGCATCATGTTCAAGTAGAGGGTACAGCGGGTTTCGGGAGAGTGGACCGCTGTAGATAGAGGGGGGAAGGTGATGGAGATGTTGGTGAAGATGGCGGAGGTGTTGGTGTAGATCGCGGTGATGATGATGGCCCCCGGTGGCACTCCGGTGCCACCGGAAGCGAGGGGGAGAGAGCCCCCCTCCTTCTTATTCTTCCTTGACCTCCTCCCTAGATTGGAGAAGGGTTTCCCCTCTGGTCCATGGCCTCCATGGCACGGGAGGGGCGAGAGCCCCTCCGAGATTGGACCTGTCTATCTGTCTCTCTCTGTTTCTGTGTTCTCAGATTCTTCCCTTTCACCGTTTCTTATATTCCCGGAGATCCGTAACTCCGATTGGGCTGAAATTTTAACACGATCTCTATCCGGATATTGGCTTTCTTGCGGCGAAAGAAGGGCTCCAACCGCCATACGGGGTGGCCACGAGGGTCAGGGGCGCGCCTGACACCCTGGGGTGCGCCCCCTACCTCGTGGGCCCCTCGAGCATCGTCTCGCGTGGATTCTTCTTCCCAAAAATCATATAAATTCCAAAAAAATTCCATCAGTTTTTATTCCGTTTGGACACCGTTTGATATGGATATTCTGCGAAACAGGAACTGGCACTGGGCACTGGATCAATATGTTAGTCCCAAAAATAGTATAAAAAGTTGCCAAAAGTATATGAAAGTTGAATAATATTGGCATGGAACAATCAAAAATTATAGATACGATGGAGACGTATCAAATACTAGGGATCAAACCCTAACAAAACTAACTCGATTACATGATGAATCTCATCCAACCCATCACCGTCCAGCAAGCCTACGATGGAATTACTCACGCACGGCGGTGAGCATCATGAAATTGGTGATGGGGGATGGTTGATGACGACGACGGCGACGAATCCCCCTCTCCGGAGCCCCGAACGGACTCCAGATCAGCCCTCCCGAGAGGTTTTAGGGCTTGGCGGCGGCTCCGTATCGTAAAACACGATGATTTCTTCTCTCATATTTTTTTCTCCCCGAAAGCAGTTATATGAAGGTGGAGTTGGAGTAGGAGACGCAACAGGGGGCCCACGAGGTAGGGGGCGCGCCCTAGGGGGGGCCCACCCTCGTGAGAAGGGTGTGGGCCCCCTGGTCTTCTTCTTTGGCGATGATTTTTTATTATTTATTGTAAGGTATTCCATGGAGTTTCAGGTCATTCCGAGAACTTTTTTTTCTTCACATAAAACAATATCATGGCAATTCTGCTGAAAACAGTGTCAGTCCGGGTTAGTTCCATTCAAATCATACAAGTTAGAGTCCAAAATAAGGGCAAAAGTGTTTGGAAAAGTAGATACGTTGGAGATGTATCATTCACCGGTTCGATTGTTGGTTTTTTAAGAAATAAAATAATATATATTGATTAATATATGTGCTAATATAGAGTGAAACAATGGTAAAATAAAATTATAACCATGTAGTGGACAACAAAGTAGCACAACCAAGTTGGTTATTGGGCCATGGGCAGGCCCCGCCTACTACTGACATGCCATTGGATCGAACCCCACTTTCCCAATTTCTATTAGAACTTTTTTCCTAGTTTTTCCCGGTTCAATTACCCGGGTTTTTCACCGGTTTTCCGGAAAACCGGCCTGTTTGATCGGTTTTTTCCGGTTTGATTGCATATCGGTCTTATTAGCTTAAAAACCCGATGAGGCTGCCGGTTCCGGTTTTTTCCGGTTCGACCACCGGTCCGGTCCGGGTTTTTAAACTATGCTCGCAACTAGGGTGTGTGTGTGTGTTTTGTCGTGGCCCCTAGTTGCAAGCCGCTCATCGACTCATAACTAAGGATGTGTGTGTGTGTGCGTGTGTGCATGCGTGTGTGTTTGTTTGTGTGTGTGTGTGTTTGTGTGTGTGTGTGTCTTTTTGCCAAGGGTCCCCAGTTGCATGTTAACCGTCGACTTGCAACTAGGGTGTGTGTGTTTGTTGAGGACCCCCAGTTGCTCGTGGCCCCCAATTGCAAGCCGCCCATCAACTCGCAACTAAGGATGTGTGTGTGTGTGTTTGTCGAGGATCCCCAATTGCATGTCGATAACCGATTCGCAACTAGGGGGTGTCTTTTTGTCGAGGGTCTGCAGTTGCATGTCAACCATCGACTCGCAACTAGGGGGTGTGTTTTTGTTGAGGACCCCCAGTCGCAAGTTAACTATCGACTCACAATTAGGGGGTTGCGTGCGTGTGTGTGTTTTGTCATGGCCCCTAGTTGCAAGCCGCCCATCAACTCGCAACCAAGGATGTGTGTATGTGTGTGTGTTTTGTCGAGGGTTCCCAGTTGCATGCCGACCATCGACTCACAACTAGGGTGGGTGTGTTTTTTGTCGTGGCACCTAGTTGCAAGCCAACCATCAACTCGTAACTAAGGGTATGTGTGTGTGTATTTGCCAAGGGTCCCCAATTGCATGTCAATCATCGACTCACAACTAGGGGGTAAGTGTGTGTGTGTGTGTGTGTGTGTGTCTTTTGTCGAGGTTTCCCAATTGCATGTCAACCATCAACTAGGAAATAGCGGAGTGCGTGTTTGTCAAGGGTCCCCAGTTGCATGTCGACCATCGACTCGCAACTAGGGTGTGTGTGTTTGTCGAGGGTCCCTAGTTGCATGTCGACCATCGACTCGCAACTAGTGTGTGTGTGTGTGTTTGTCGATGGTCCCTAGTTGCATGTCGACCATCGACTCACAACTAGGGGGTGTGTATGTTTGTCGGGGGTCCCCAGTTGCATGTCAACCATCGACTCGCAACTAAGGGTGTATGTGTTTTGTCGTGGCGCCTAGTTGCAAGCCGACCATCACTCACAACTTAGGGTGTTTGTATTTGTCGAGGGTCCTTAGTTGCATGTCAACCATTGACTTGCAAGCAGGGGAGTGTGTGTTTGTCGAGGGTCCCCAATTGCATGTCGACATTGACTCGCAACTAAGTGTGTGTGTGTGTTGTGTGTGTGTGTGTGTGAGCCCCCAGCTACAAGCCGACCATCTAGTCATAATTAAGGGTGTGTGTGTGTGTGTTGGGGTCCCCAGTTGCTTGTCAATCACAGGATCGCAACTAGGGGAGTGTGTGCTTGTCGAGAGTCCCCAGTTGCATGTCGACCATCGACTCACAACTAAGAGCGTGTGTGTTTTGTGGGGACACTAGTTGCAACCCAACCATTGACTTGCAACACAAGGGTGTTTGTGTTTGTTAGGGCCCCTAGTTTGCAAGCTGACCCATCAACTCTCAACTAAGATTGTGTATTTGTTGGGGCCCCAGTTACAAGCCGACCATCGACTCGCAACTAGGGTGTGTGTGTGTTTGTCATGGCCCGAGTTGCGAGTCTACCATCGAGTCACAACTGGGGGGGGGGAGTTTGTTTGTACGAGCCCCAGTTGCTAGTCGAGCATCGACTTGCAACTAGAGGGGAAGGGGAGACTTTGTTTTTGTACGACCCCCAATTGCAAGTCAAGCATCGACTCGCGGTGGTGTTTGTGTGTGTTTGTTCAGGACCCCCCTCCCTCCATTCAACCAACTGCAAGTCAACTATCAATATGCAACTCGGGAGGGGGAGCATGTTTTCCGTCTGTGTGTGTTTGTCGCGCGCGGGGGGGGGGGGGGGGGGGAGGCAACTATTCCATTTTTTGATAGATATTTTTTTCTTTTTGATGGAATAAAAATTCACAAGGTACTTTCCATAAGAGAAAAAAAGATTTCTACTTTGTTTTTAATATAACTGCAATTTTTTAGCCCGTAGTTTTTACTATGATCAATATTGTATAATCATTATTTTTTACACAAACAACCTAACTCTATTTTTGTAGGAGCATACAGGCCAATTTTTGAATCAAATTATATTGCTTATTTTTTCGAAGTGGTTTTCTGCAAGATGTCCAACGTTGCAACGGATAACACTAAATTGTGCGGCTCTGTTTTTGTTCAGTAATACTACAGCGACGGACCCTTACAGGGTTTTACGGGATATGTTTAAGCTGGCAAATTATCATTAGATTAAGGGGAGGGAGAGGGCCCACCCACCTGAAAATCAGGGGATCCGGCTTGCCTGCTCCCTTCCCGTGCTCCCATCCGTGCTCCCACTTAATCCTACGGTTGTCTTTTTTTCTTTTTTTTTAATCTAATCATCTTTCTCTGATTTTAAGGGGATGAGGCCGGGCCTTATTTTGTTTCAATCAAATCAAGGCACGTAGACGAAAGTATGGATGGGCACATGAAAAAGAGCAAGCAAGTCTCGTCCAAAATTGGGGAGACGCAGCGAATTAGAGGAAAGGGTCCCCGTAAAGCTCTTGTAACAACCTCTACGTTTAGCATTTTTGGTTTTTGTTTGGCTGGCACTGTTTGAATCGGTGGGAGAGAGAGCAGGGAAGAGACGGGGGCGAGTACATCGAAGACGATGGCCTGCCATGTCGCCGCCGACGAGCCACCCGCCATCCCCACCATACAGGAGCTTCGCGCGCACGACAAGCCACCCACCATCCCCACCGTACAGGAGCTTTCGCGCGCCCGACAAACCCCCCGCCATCTGTACCGTCGACGAGCTCCGTGCGGGCGACGCGCCCTCCGCCATCAGCAGGCCCCCGATCTCTGCGCCGCCGAGCGAGTAAGACCAATTCCACCTCACGCTATATCGATTTTAGTTCGTTTGTATGCAGAGTTCCACTTTGGTTCAGCTCAGTTCAACTCAGCGCCGCGATTTGAACTGTAGAACCCGTCGGCTTGCTGGTGAGTTTTGTGTAGGTAAGGTTGGGAACTAGGGAGTTGGGCAGTAGGGGATGAGGATTTTGATTCATTGAGCCAGGAATTTTTTTGATAGAGACTGAATCCGTTAGAGAATTTGTTGACTGAATTTGTTAGATTCATACCAGCTGAACATCATGTTTGTGATACTAAATAATGGGAGGAATATATATGAATAATTGAAGTTTTTCTCCCTCTGTTTTTTCTCACTTACTGCATACTGTATCTAACTATACACACACTGTATGTAAAAGATTCAGAAAACTGAATTATTGGTTCAGTCAATTTATCTAGATCTCTCAATCTCTGCTACAGCTACCACTTCTGACATCTAGCTAAAAAACCTGCCACACACTGGATCTAGATATGAGTTTTTTTGTCTCTCTTTATTTTTGCCACAACACAACTGATTCAGGCTCTCATCTAGATGCTGTTCACTATCAATTTTTTGTCACAGACCAACCACCAATTTTTTTGTTCCATCAAGAAAGAAACAAGCAAAATTATGCTGATATTCGGATGGGGTTCAGAAGAAGCATATCACACAGAAGGATCTTGAAAGGAAGATTCAGAAAACCCACCCTGTAAGAGGCACCACTGCCCGGCATTTTTATCTCCTGCAAGTTTCTCTGTTCCTTTGTTCCAGATCTTCAATTTCTTGTGTGTGTGTTCTTTGGGTTGGTGGCAGGGGCAAGATTATCATCACCTGACAAAAAAACGCCCCACTTTTTTTTTTGCCACCTTTTCTATGAAGCTTGTTTACAAGCAAAGTGCCCAGACTTTTTTTTTGAGACAAAAAGTGCCCAGACCTGGAGTCGCACAAGGCCTGCATCTGGTCCCAAGAATTTTTTTTTAGAACAAACAAACAAAAGGCCTTGGCCCCAGGAGGAAGAGGGGGATGGCCTAGGGAGCTCCTCGCTGGCGCCTTCAGCGCCGGTTCCGAGTTCGGGCGCTCGAAGCATCTCGCTACTGGGCCGGCCCAAGTGAACCACGACGCGAAAAAATAAACTTGAAGAAAAAGTACGAAAGCTGGGATCCGACCTCATGATCACACGTCTTTTTTTCCACTAACGCAGGGACCACTACACCAAACACATTCTGTTGTTAAGCAACTAGGAAAAAGTGCTACTTAACCGTTCTTTTAGTGGAACATTAGCGTAATTCTGAAAATTAGTTGAAAAGTTCATTGATTTTGAAAAACAAGTCCATCGATTTTGAAAACTAGTTCATCAATTCTTAAAAAAAAGTTCAGAAAATTGAAAAAAGTTTTATCAAATTTGAAAAAAGTTCATCTCTTTTGGAAAAAGTTCATCGAAATTAAAAAAAGTTCATCAAATTTAAAAAAAAGTTCATCGAATTTTGGAAAAAATCATCGCATTTTCAAAAAACTTCACCAAATTTGAAAAAAAGTTCATTGAATTTGAAAAAAATGTTCACCGCATTTGAAAAAAGTTCATCGAATTTAGAAAAAGCTCATCAAAATTGAAAAATAGTTCATCAAATTTTGCAAAAAGTTTATCAAAGTTGAAAATAGTTCATGAAATCCGGTGAACTTTTTTCGTCGAATTAGAAAAAGGAAAGAACAGATAATAAAAAAGAAAAAAATGGAAGAAAAGGAAAAAAGGAAAAAAGAAAGGAAAGAAGAAAAGAGGTAAGAAAAGTACTTGTCCGTAGAACGACGAGTGGCGTGGTGGTCATCGCGTCGCGCACTTAACCGCGACGTTGCAGGTTCGAAACCTCCCGGTACAATAGGATTTGGCGATGGCCCAGCCCTTGAAGCGTCAAACTAAAAAGGACGAGCAACGACGGGGGAAGGCCTGGGTGACAAACAATCGAACAACGGAACAAACAGGTGCAATCGAGAGGGCTACAAATAGGGTGATGTCATCTTAGATGTGACATAATTATATGACATCTGGATGTGTCCTACACAGATCCTTTTAGGAATAACTAGTTATTAAAGTTTAGGCTAAGAGATGATCCATTATAGACACTTTTTTTTTGTCATTTCTAAATTGCATGCAAGATTTAAGATAAGACTATTTTATCAATCATTGTACATGCCTTTATTGTTTTTTCTCATATTAGTGTCCAAACGGGATTTGCTTCCCTTTTTGACGTGATGGCATTAAATATCTAAAGGTGTCCCTCCTTGTACATAATTTTGGTTGTACTTTCCATCATAAGTAGATACCTACATGACAGACTTTATTATTCAAATCAAAGCACGCACACAATATTTGTATGTAACACTTATATCTTTAGATCTTGACCGTTTACAACTAAACATTAATGGTTAAGATAATTTAATCTGTATGGACGCATAATGGCTTCTTTGCCTATTGTTTTAAGTATATAATAGATAGATAATCTATCTATATTTATATACTTAAAACAATAGGCAAAGAAGCGTCCATACAGATTAAATTACGCGTCTTCGCGCAGCCGCCGGACGAGGTGGAATGGAGGCCGCAGATGGGTGGATCTGAACCTCGTGCTGGGGGTGAGAGTAGTGACCAGGGGCATGGCGACCTTGGCGATATGCACGGATGGGCAGGAGAGATGGGAGAGTTAGTTGGGGCGTTTAATTTAAGGAGAGATTATAGGGCGCGGGCCATAAAATCAGATGATTAATATTGGGCTTGATTTCAGGGCATATCTCAACCGCGAGATCAAAATACAAATCAACGGCGTCCGCGACGGGTCTGAAGAATGCTTCTCAACAGATGTCTGTAGGAAAGTGTTTCCCAATTATGATTCAGCTTCCCAGTCTAGTTTCTCACTCTATGCAGCCCTTTTTTTATTTTTTGAGATGAAACTCCATGTAGGCGCCCGTTAACGAGTCATTAATGGGCGCCTGCAATGCATACCACTTCCCGCCAGCTGGGCCGGCTCTTTTTTTTTCTTCTCATTTGTTAAATCGCAAAATCAATGCGCTCCTGGTTTTTTTAGGGGTACAATGCGCTCCTGGTGAATCAAACTAGAGACCTCCCTCGTGTTACCACGCTACATTTACCAACCCACCACCCAGCCGAGTCTGGTAAGAAGCAACATTTCCCTTCTTTTATTCTTTTTTTTTCTTTTTCCTTTCCTTTTTAAATTTTGATGTACTTTTTTCAAATTTGATGACTTTCTTTTCTATTTTTGATGAACTTTTTCTTAAATCTGCTGAACTTTTTCCAGATTTGATGAACTTTCTTAAGTAGTGGGCGCTGCAATCAAACACTAGTAGGCGAATTGTCTAGCAGTGTGCATTATCTCACGCGAAAGGTGTGGCCTGAATTCGACTCCCCGTGACGCACGTTTTTTTTTTTGGTGACTTTCGCCCACTAGTTCTTCTGTGAGCGCCAGTTCTCTTCGGGGGCGCTTAGGGTGTGTTTGGTTGAGGAACCAAGTGGAATGAAATGTAATGGTTACATTCCACTGGAATGGAACGGTTCCGTTCTTGTGTTTGGTGGAGATAACGAGATGGAATGAAATGGTTCCGTCTTGGTGTTTGGTTGAGCAGATAAAATATTAGAATGTGATGAATTTAATTCAAATTACTTGTATAGGAATGGTGATGTTTCCAATAGCATATGTATAAAATTTTCACATCACTAATTTGCATTTTCAGTTGCAATTTATTCAAAGTTGTATCGTATTCATTTGTATTAAACACCTGCCCATTTTCAAGTTATACATACACGAGCAGTAAACGAGCAATGCTATCTGGCCAGGTTTGGGCTCCGTCGTTGCATAGGTGTGGCCGCTAATCCAACCCCGCCGCCCGCCAAATCATCGCCACCACCTGCAGGCCGTACTCAAGCTTCAGCCACAGCCACCCAAGCGACAGGAAGGGAGGCGAGCTGGCCGCCGCTGCTCTGCTCCCCGTCAAATTGCTCGCCGCCGATCTGCCATTGCTACCTAATACTGCTGCTTGGCACTGTTGCTATGCCCAGGATCCCATCTGAATCGGAACTAGACGTCGATGCTTGCCGCCGCTCCTCAACCGCTCGCCCGCCGCACCTGCTTTTGGTCGGTCTATCACCCCATCCTATTCCCTTGCTGTGGGGCACATCGGGAGAGGAAGAGACGAGGTGGAGGCGGCGCAGGTCGAGAGAGGAGAGCTGGCGGTGCAGATCGAGAGAACAAGAGACGAGGGAGAAGCGGCGCACGACGAGGGGGTTTCGGAAGCGAGACGTGAGAGCGAGTGGTTCCGCGTCGTTCCATCGATTTGGAGGTACGAGCAGGTTCCGGATCTTGGCCGAATATTCGGTTTGGGGGCACGAGTTGGTTACCGTTCCAGTTGTGTACCAAACGCACGAACGAACGAGGCCTAGGAACAGGTCCAACCCGTTCAATTCCAGTCGGTTACCTGAACTGAACACACCCTTAAGGCGGGCAAATCCTGAAAGGCGCCCGCTGCGCCCGTTACAGTACATTCGAACCTAGGATCTCTAGGTTCAAAGAGCAAAGCACCAACCACTACGATAAGCCTTGATATGTGTCAGTACTGTCATGTTTGGTTTATTCTTTGTCACGGTCGCGGAATCCCCCACTTTTGGGAACCCTTTTTTTTTGGAACAGTTTTTTTTCTTTTTCCCATTCTGTATTTCTTTCTCAAATGCGTGATTTTTTTTTCAAATTCTATGAACTATTTTCAGATTGATGAACTTTTATTTAAAATCAATGATCTTTTTTGAAATCGATGCATTTTTTCAAAGTTGATGATTTTTTCTTCAAAATTGATGAACTATTTTCGTGAACTTTATTTTTTTGTGAACTTTATTTCAAGTCGATGAACTTTTTTTAAATCGATGAACCATTTTTCAAATCTATGAACTTTTTTCAAAATTGATAAAACTTCTTTCTACTTGATGAACTTTTTCTTCAAAACCGACGAACTATTTTCAAATTGATGAACTTTTTTACAAAACGGTGAACTTTTTTCATAACGGTGAACTTTTTTCAAAATTGATAAACTTCTTTCTACTTGATGAACTTTTACGTCAAAATCGATGAACTTTTTCCAAATCGATGAACTTTTCTCAAAACAGTGAACTTTTTTTCAAAATGGTGAACTTATTTTCATAACGGTGAACTTTTTTCAAAATTGATAAACCTTTTGTTAACTTGGTGAACTTTTCCAAATTAATTGAACTTTGAAGTCCGATGAACTTTTTTAAAATTTGATGAACTTTTTACAAAATTGTTGAGTTTTTTTTCAATTTTTGCGAACTCTTTTTCTAAAACGATGAATTTATTCAAATTCACGATGTTTTTTGTAAATAATTCGGAAATTAAGTGATATAGTATACATGCAAGAAATAGCACAGCTGCACGTCCTTATAGTGTCGGCGCTGTTATAATTCATAATAGGCAAGTTGTTCTAGTGGTTAGAAACACTAGTATAGGGCGGCAGTGGCTTGAGTTCGAATCATGGGAGCGCCATCTTTTTGCTGTGGTAGCGAAATCAGCTTCTACATCGTCACCTTGGGCTGATAGTTTTTTTTTTGAGAATTCCTTGGGCTGACATATGCTATTGGCATGTCTAGCATCATATTGGGCCGTCTGCAAATCATGCCATGGGCTGGCAACCCAATTTCATGGCAGGAATAAGCCACAAAACCGGTTTTATAGAAGACCAGTAATCTTGCAAGTGCAACACACGTCTAACCTACCATCAAATAATTATTAAAATAGTAATATCTCACATAATTATGAAAATAACAATATTAGAAGTGCAATACATATCTCGACTGACATAAATTCAATAAAAACACATTACAAGGGGATGCAGCTGTTCTGATCCCGAGCTCACATGAGCTCCGGTGAACAGTAAAATCAAAAGTAAATAAAAAAAATAAAAAATCAGAATCTTTTTTTTTGCGCGAAACTTTGACAAATGTTTTGATAGCTTGCAAAATTTCATCGCCATATGACATTCGTGGAAAATGTGGCAAAACAAATGATGCCCCAAAATGTTAACTCCAAATCTTTTTTGGCGAAACTTTGACAAATGTTTTGATAGCTTGCAAACTTTCATCGCCATATGACATTCGTGAAAATGTGGCAAAACAAAGGATGCCCCAAAACGTTAATTCCGAATCTTTTTTGGGTGGAACTTTGACAAATGTTTTGATAGCTTGCAAAATTTCATCGCCAGATGACATTCGTGGAAAATGTGGCAAAACAAATGATGCTCCAAAATATTATTTTCAAATGCATTTTGGAGCATTGATTTTGTTTTTTTGCCACGTTTTACACGAATGTCATCTGGTGATGAAATTTTGCAAGCTATCTAAACATTTGTCAAAGTTTCACAGATTTTTTTTGGATTTTTTTGAATTTTCTTTTGATTTTACTGTTTACCCGAGCTCATATGAGCTAGGAATAGAACAAAACTTTCGATTACGAGATCATTATATTAGCACCCAAAGAAACATCAATCTCTTTGTAATGCTCATGTTTTTGGATATCATTGCAAGACAACATTGAGTGACGCCGTGCAACTTTGGTGCATAATCAAAACTTACCAAGGCATTAACAAATTGAGCAAATAACTAGTCTGAGAACGACATGGTGTATATATCAAGAATCTTGTTTAAATATTATCCACTTATTTTGCAAAAAATACGCAAGATTCACAAGGGAGCTAACACTCATAGTGAAATTGCATCTGGGAGCTAACACTCACTTATTTTGCCAAAAAAATACGCAAAATTCACCAGGGAGATAACACTCACAGTGAAACATGCAGTCATACTAACATCCAACATTAATTAGACGAAATGCATGTTAAACTAAGAATGACAATAGCGCTCTTTATTAAGTTGGTGCTTGAATGACAAGGTGATAACTCGGCAATAAATTAAAAAATGACTCTTCACAGAGGGAAGCATGGAGTTGCATATGTACTAGAGCTCATTGTTTAAAACAGAGATTATTTTATTTTGAGAGGTGTAGTTTTAGTTAATAGTTTACGACAGAGAATCACATCATCTTATATGATAAACATGTGTGAGAGCGGTTCCCATGCTTAACGCTCTCCCTCCACCTTTGTCTTTCCATAAACTGATGCTAGCTAAATTCACGAGTGACTGCCAACATACCTTGGGGAAGAGTGTTTTTTAGTGTTATAATTAATTTAGCAATGCCCATCCCATTTACCAACTTCTTTCCAATATTAAGACAAGTAGATATCATACTTGTCAAGAGGGACACATTAGTTATCATACAAGATGACACTCTCCCCCACCGCTCCATGAGCTTTATGGGCACACAAAAGGGATATTCATTTGAAAGTGTAGAGATGGCACATGCAAATTTACATGGAATGACAGAGTAATACCGTATATAGGAAGATATAGTGGACTCTTTAAGGCATAACTTTGGTTTTAAGGATTTTGATGCACAAGCAGTGTTTCCGCTTAATACAAGCGAAGTCTAGCAATAGACTGGGAAGCGATCAACTAGAGAGCGATTACGGTCATAATCATGCATTTTGGGTGACCAACATTGAACATTAGCGTGATGAGGATATAAATACTCTGAACATAAATATCATATAGGCAGGATTGGTTTTGAATCACTTACATGCGTGAACATGTAGCAAGTGAAGACACTTAAATTCTTCAAAGGAGAATGCCATCCTAACATACCACATCATAATTAACTTAATGCATGGTGACACCCAAGATAACATATTATCCACTCCTAACTAATTAAGCATGGCATAAGCAACTATGAACTCTAATTATTATCATACATATGTTTATCCATAATATGCTAAAAGAAGATCACTCAGATAAACATATGTACAAAAAACAAAAACAAGTAGAGTTCATACCCACTCTTTTTCATCATGATCACTTCATCAAATCATAGTGCGAGTATCACCGTGAACTAAGCTGAAATCTACAAACACTATACAAAGGAGAAGACAAGGAAATTTTTGATCTTTAATTAGTACAAAGATAAGGCACATACGAGTCAGTTGGAAATTTTTCTTGTCAACTCCTTTTGAAACAAGACTCAATAAATGATACGTCCATTTTGCATCATTCAAAATTGTCGAACTATTTTTTATGTTTCATGATTTTTTTCCCAAAATTATTGAACCACTCCCTCGTTCCTAAATATAAGTCTTTGTAGAGATTCCACTATGGACTACATACGAAGTAAAATGAGTGAATCTACACTCAAAAATGCATCTATATACATATGTATGTGGTCTATAGTGAAATCTCTACAAAGACTTATATTTAGGAACAAAGGGGATATTTTTCAAATTTGTAAACTTTTTCAAAATTGATGAACTTTTTTTCCAAAATTGCTGAATTGTTTTTCAAATTTGTGAACTTTCAAATCGACACACTTTTCTTTATCTAAACTGATGAACTTTTTTCCAAGATCAATGAATTGTTGGATCAATGAACTTTCAAATCGGCGCCTGAAACGCTGAATAGGATGTCCCGCGTCCCGACGATACACGACATGGCAACGAGTCTGTGCGGAGATTCGTGCAACCAGATCCAACTGCCCACAGTGTGTCGCGCGTGTAACGTTCCTAGGGAATGTCAGTTCCATAACATTTCGGTTATAATATTCAGGGCACCTCGTTGTGCAATGACCTGGTTCCACTTATCATTTTATTTTTGCGGGTGAATGATCTGGTTCCATTCCAGTTACAGACAAGTGGATGAGGAGCGATCCAAATAACTTAGAACCAAACACGTGACCGTGTGCGCAGATAAATTTTCGTGTTTACAATAATTACTTTATTTTTGAGAAGCTTGAACAAATTAAACAATCCATACCCTCTTCATAATCACAAACACCAGGGTGAAGAATAACGCTCACAAAGCAAACTACAACAGAAAAATAGCGGAGTTTGTCTCGATTCCTAGTCCTTTGTGAATTTCGTTACGTTGATTATGTCCTTGTGCTCAGCTAGGATCCAGAGGATAGTTGTGAGCTCACCACCACAGCCCAGCTGCTTGGCGTGTGAATCCCTGCTGCAGCGAATCGACCCGAAGACGAGCAAACGGACCCATGATTGGAGAACGAAGTTCCGTAACACCTCTTCCAGTGGCCAGCCCACACGCACACGCCCATCAGATGGCCGTGCATAATTCTTGAATTTCGGGACCAGAATTAGAAGTCTTCTCTCGAGTTCATCTTTCATCTCATCATCTCTGGAAATTATTACCTCAAAAACTACATCGCCGAAAATTGTGCTCCATTCTTGGTACACATGCTCAGCCAGACACAGCTTCTTGAGCAGTTTGGCATAAATAACAGCGTCCCGGAGAACCTTATTAGTTAACAGCCCGGAATAGGAATGCTGCATCTTCCCTAGCTCGTCGGCAAGCTTCTGACTGTCTGTACATCCGTTACATTTGGATTTGATCCCCTCCAAAGCAACACGGGTTTCTTCATAATGGCTGTGGAGTTTAAGGCCTGGCAGCATTTCCGGACGTTTAGCGACGAGGAACATCATGTAGTCTGATAGGGCCTTGATCTTCTGAAAGGTGTCACAATGTTCATCTTGTTCAGTTTCGGTCCTGCCCAAGAGGAAGATGTCCGTAGCAATGTGCCACGTGATAACGAGCTCATCAAATTCAGCACCAAAGCGCCTTTCCTCGCTGAATGACCTACGCCTATCGGAAGCTTGTGGGGGCATGGGACCCATATCCTTCTCTGGCACCCTCCTTAGGATATAGGCATGAAATATATGCGGCCATATGTCTGCACATAACTC
This sequence comes from Triticum urartu, assembly GCF_003073215.2. Classification (NCBI taxonomy): domain Eukaryota; kingdom Viridiplantae; phylum Streptophyta; class Magnoliopsida; order Poales; family Poaceae; genus Triticum; species Triticum urartu. Next base: position 64,352,173 of record NC_053028.1, read on the forward strand.
TTCCACCAATGACCCGACCCCTGCGCTCTTAGTCTTAGAGTTGTCATCCCATCCAATCTTGCTCATCGGTGTGCCATCAGTGCACTCGCCCAACAAGTTGTGCTGCCCCATGGTGCGCGACCAAAGCCTGTGGCTACATTCCCCTTGACGCCACAGACGGGACGGATCCAGACAGAGAACAAAGCGACGGAGCCCATACCACCACCCACGCCGGCAGCAAAGTGTCTTCTTGAGCAGCTCGCATCTTGTAGTATCTTGCAAGAATGCGTATGTCCAGGACGAGCCCAGCGCTCTGAGCAGCCATCTCACATCCAGCAGGAAGGTGCCAATCAGCAGGGCATAAGTGATGGTGATATCTATCCCCTCCATGCCATCTTTACTGTGCAAGAAAAACAGTAAGAGGGCGGTGAGAGTGAGGGGCGGCGAGGCGAGACGGATGATGTAGCCAGGCCAAGTGTGGATCACTGCTGCCTTGGTGTACATGATGTCATACATGAGCGAGAGCTCCATCTCGACCATCTTCACAACATCGCTCCGGTAGGAATACCATGTCTTGAAAGGATCATGTTCTGGCTTCTCCTGGAGCTTGACTGAATAATCTGCGAAGGCACCCAGGGAGACACCGAACAGGCCGTGAGCATCACGGAGGGCGTCATAATCATCCAGCTCGGCGTTTCGATCCTCGGCGTTTTCATCCTGATCAAGACTGAAGCGCCTTGTCATCATCCCCTTGTATGAGCTGCGGATGCGGGCGAAGCCAGCTAGGCGTAGTGCCCATATCCTCTCCACATACTTATAGGATCCCAGGAAGAAAATCATGACGAACGCAGTGCACAAAGCCCTGTCGCAGCTCATGAATCTTTGGTTGTATGCGCCAATCAACGCTACAAAGAGTAGCAGGACCATCTCTACCCCTTGGCGCCACGACAGCACGTTGTCCTCCAAGGAGTAGGCGCTGATGTTGTCGGCGAGGCCGAGATGCAGCAGGACGAAAGGCACCCAGAAGGCGAACAGCTGCTTGCTGCTTGACGGGCTGTCGAGGTACAGCTTGCCGATGGCGAGTTTCGAGGCAAGGTGAGTCACCTGGTACGCCAGCCACACCGGGAACCTCCGCACGGCGGAGTCTTCACGCCGTCGGATGCTGGCGAACAGTGCCAGGATGAGATGCGCGCCGAAGCTCGAGAGGACCGAGCACCGGGTCACCCATAAACTGACATCCTTCACGACCTCCTTCTCCAGCCAAAATCCACCCATGGGTAGCTCCTGTTTTGCAATGAGATAGCAATCACCATATATTCAGTCATCTACGAGGAGATCTTTGTTTTGGCAAAGAAAAGGAACTTTTCCACAGCTACATGCATGCTAGTGACTTCACAGGAAAACGTACCTGAACCGTGCCTTGCAGGTCGGATCTTGGAGAACTTTCCAACTGGGAGATCGATATGAGACGGCCGGTGAATATTGCTACATCGGCAGAAGTATGCCTGTCATGGAGGTTGTACTAACTTGCCCGCGGGCTAGTTGTAATGTACTCCTATTTAGTATTCTGTCGTTATTCATTAAATAACTGTTACACCTCGAGATTCGCGCGCATCAATAATAAGCAATACCCCAAGAAAAGTACAAACATTATTAGGCTGTACTTCCTGCCGGCCTTGAAGTTGGCAGTTCCCCGGAATTTGTCTGAAATATTCACCTGCAACCGGATGAGTTTCAGCCTATCCGCTGCCGTTTTTGTTGAATCTATTATTAGCTCAGCGGTATTTCTGGCTCACTATGGAAAACCCTTTATACTCTTCGTTGTAGTGTGATGAATTGCTGCCAAAGTGCCAATACTGGTTCCTGTGGAAAGTTCACTCAGTAGTTATAAAAACTGTTTTTCTTCCGCGTTGCATTAAGAAGAAGAGAGTTGGTCAATTAATAAGGAAAACCACACACAAAAACCATACATGACGCGGTTAATTAGGGAAACCCGACTAATATAACTACACACGGTTAAAACTGTTATAGTATAGGAAGTTTTTAGTTACCTGAATATTTTTACACTAACACTTGCATAATAAAGACATGTTTGTGATGTATTTTTATTCTCCATAGACTTGAAGCATCTATAGCCGAGCTCCCCATACTCCTCTATACGTCCGGGCGAACAGCCCGATCACTGACTGGTAAAAAAACCTGACCCGGACGGACGGACGCCTCTGTTGGGGAACGTAGCAGAAATTCAAAATTTTCCTACGTGTCACCAAGATCTATCTATGGAGAGACCAGCAACGAGGGGAAGGAGAGTGCATCTACATACCCTTGTAGATCGCTAAGCGGAAGCGTTCAAGTGAACGGGGTTGATGGAGTCGTACTCGTCGTGATTCAAATTACCGATGACCAAGTGCCGAACGCACGACACCTCCGCGTTCAACACACGTACAGCCCGGTGACGTCTCCCACGCCTTGATCCAGCAAGGAGAGAGGGAGAGGTTGAGGAAGACTCCATCCAGCAGCAGCACAACGGCGTGGTGGTGATGGAGGAGCGTGGCAATCCTGCAGGGCTTCGCCAAGCACCACAGAAGAGGAGAAGAACTTGGGAGAGAGGGAGGGGCTGCACCAAAGGCATAAGGTGTGTCTCAAGAAGCCCTCTACACCCACTATATATAGGGATCCCAAGGGGGGGGGGGTGCGCCAGCCCCTAGGAGATCCAATCTCCAAGGGGGCGGCGGCCAGGGGAGGTTTCCCTCCCCCCCAAGGCACCTAGGAGGTGCCTTCCCTCCTTGGGACTCTTCCTTAGGATTCCCCTTTCACCCTAGGCGCATGGGCCATAAGGGAAGTGGCGCCCCAGCCCACTTTGGGCTGGATCCCTTCCCACTTCAGTCCATGGGACCCTCCGGGATAGGTGGCCCCACCCGGTGGGCCCCCGGAACCCTTCCAGTGGTCCCGGTACAATACCGATGACCCCGAAACTTGTCCCGATGGCCGAAATAGGACTTCCTATACATAAATCTTTACCTTCGGACCATTCCGGAACTCCTCGTGACGTCCGGGATCTCATCCGGGACTCCGAACAACATTCGATAACCACATACAAGCTTCCTTTATAACCCTAGCGTCATCGAACCTTAAGTGTGTAGACCCTACGGGTTCGGGAGACATGCAGACATGACTGAGACGTTCTCCGGTCAATAACCAACAGCGGGATCTGGATACCCATGTTGGCTCCCACATGTTCCACGATGATCTCATCGGATGAACCACGATGTCAAGGACTTTAATCAATCCCGTATTCAATTCCCTTTGTCTATCGGTACGATACTTGCCCGAGATTCGATCGTCGGTATCTCGATACCTTGTTCAATCTCGTTACCGGCAAGTCTCTTTACTCGTTCCGTAACACATCATCCCGTGATCAACTCCTTGATCACATTGTGCACATTATGATGATGTCCTACCGAGTGGGCCCAGAGATACCTCTCCGTTTACACGGAGTGACAAATCCCAGTCTCGATTCGTGCCAACCCAACAGACACTTTCGGAGATACCCGTAGTGTACCTTTATAGCCACCCAGTTACGTTGTGACGTTTGGCACACCCAAAGCACTCCTACGGTATCCGGGAGTTGCACAATCTCATGGTCTAAGGAAATGATACTTGACATTAGAAAAACTTTAGCATACGAACTACATGATCTTTGTGCTAGGCTTAGGATTGGGTCTTGTCCATCACATCATTCTCCTAATGATGTGATCCCGTTATCAATGACATCCAATGTCCATGGTCAGGAAACCGTAACCATCTATTGATCAACGAGCTAGTCAACTAGAGGCTTACTAGGGACATGGTGTTGTCTATGTATCCACACATGTATCTGAGTTTCCTATCAATACAATTATAGCATGGATAATAAACGATTATCATGAACAAGGAAATATAATAATAATCAATTTATTATTGCCTCTAGGGCATATTTCCAACAGCCTCATGGTTTTCTAAACCCGATCTCAGAGCTGGTTATATTTACTTTTGATGTTGTGCATGCAATGGATAGTAGATGGATTACTGATGGAACGAAGCTGACGCCACCATACATGGCTGGTATGAATCAATTTATCCAATTCACACTTGCTCACAACAACGGGGCCAAAGATATTTTGTGTACATGCAAAGATTGTGATAATGGAGTCGCATAACTACATGATCTTTGTGCTAGGCTTAGGATTGGGTCTTGTCCATCACATCATTCTCCTAATGATGTGATCCCGTTATCAACGACATCCAATGTCCATGGTCAGGAAACCGTAACCATCTATTGATCAACGAGCTAGTCAACTAGAGGCTTACTAGGGACATGGTGTTGTCTATGTATCCACACATGTATCTGAGTTTCCTATCAATACAATTCTAGCATGGATAATAAACGATTATCATGAACAAGGAAATATAATAATAATCAATTTATTATTGCCTCTAGGGCATATTTCCAACAGCTCCCACTTGCACTAGAGTCAATAATCTAGTTCACATCGCCATGTGATTAACACTCACAGGTCACATCGCCATGTGACTAACACCCAAAGAGTTCTGGGTTTGATCATGTTGCTTGTGAGAGAGGTTTTAGTCAACGGGTCCGAACCTTTCAGATCCGTGTGTGCTTTACAAATCTCTATGTCATCTCCTAGATGTAGCTACCACGCTCTATTTGGAGCTATTCCAAATAACTGTTCTACTTGGAGCTATTCTAAATTGTTGCTCCATTATACGTATCCGGTATCTCTACTCAGAGCTATCCGGATAGGTGTTAAGCTTGCATCGACGTAACCCTTTACGACGAACTCTTTTACCACCTCCATAACCGAGAAAATTCCTTAGTCCACTAGTTAATAAGGATAACTATGACCGCTGTCTTGTGATCCATTCATGGATCACTCTTGTACCCCTTGACTGACTCATGGCAAGGCACACTTCAGGTGCGGTACACATCATAGCATACTGTAGAGCCTATGTCTTAAGCATAGGGGACGACCTTCGTCCTTTCTCTCTATTCTGCCGTGGTCGAGCTTTAAGTCTTAACTTCATACCTTACAACTCAGGCAAGAACTCCTTCTTTGACTGATCCATCTTGAACACCTTCAAGATCATGTCATGGTATGTGCTCATTTTGAAAGTACTATTAAGCGTTTTGATCTATCCTTATAGATCTTGATGCTCAATGTTCAAGTAGCTTAATCCAGGCTTTCCATTGAAAAACACTTTCCAAATAACCCTATATGCTTTCCAGAAATTCTACGTTACTTCTGATCAACAATATGTCAACAACATATACTCATCAGAAATTCTATAGTGCTCCCACTCACTTCTTTGGAAATACAAGTTTCTCATAAACTTTGTATAAACCCAAAATCTTTGATCATCATCAAAGCATACATTCCAACTCCGAGATGCTTACTCCAGTCCCTAGAAGGATTGCTGGAGCTTTGCATACTTATTAGCATCTTTCAGGATTGACAAAACCTTCCGGTTGTATCACATACAACCTTTCCTCAAGAAAATCGTCGAGGAAACAATGTTTGACATCCTATCTGCAAGATTTCATAAATAATGCAGTAATCGCTAATATAATTCCAACAGACTCTTAGCATCGCTACGAGTGAGAAAGTCTCATCGCAGTCAACTCCTTGAACTTGTCAGAAAACATCTTAACGACAAGTCGAGCTTTCTTAATGGTGATACTTACCATCATTGTCCGTCTTCCTTTTAAAATCCATCTGCACTCAACAGCCTTACGACCATCGAGCTGTTCTGCCAAAGTCTACACTTTGTTTTCATACATGGATCCTCTCTCGGATTTTATGGCCTCGAGCCATTTATCGGAATCCAGGCCCACCATCGCTTCTCCATAGCTCGTAGGTTCATTATTGTCTAGCAACATGACTTCCAAGACAGGATTACGTACCACTCTGAAGTAGTACGCATCCTTGTCATCCCACAAGGTTTGGTAGTGACTTGATCTGAAGTTTCATGATCATAAGCTTCCACTTCAATTGGTGTAGGTGACACAGGAACAACTTCCTGTGCCCTGCCACACACTAGTTGAAGAGACGGTTCAATAACCTCATCAAGTCTCCACCATCCTCCCACTCAATTATTTCGAGAGAAACTTTTCCTCGAGAAAGGACCCGATTCTAGAAACAATCCTTTATTGCTTTCGGATCTGAGATAGGAGGTATACCCAACTGTTTTGGGTGTCCTATGAAGATGCATTTATCCGCTTTGGGTTCGAGCTTATCAGCCTGAAACTTTTTCACATAAGCGTCGCAGCCCCAAACTTTTAAGAAATGACAGCTTAGGTTTCTCTAAACCATAGTTCATACGGTGTCATATCATCGGAATTACGTGGTGCCCTATTTAAAGTGAATGTGGTTGTCTCTAATGCCTAACCCATAAACTATTGTGGTAATTCGATAAGAGACATCATGGTATGCATCATATCCAATAGGGTGCAGTTATGATGTTCGGACACACCATCACACTATGGTGTTCCAGGCTGTATTAGTTGTGAAACGATTTCCACAATGTCTTAATTTTGTGCCAAACTCGTAATTCAGATATTCATCTCTATGATCATATCATAGATCTTTTATCCTCTTGTCACGACGATCTTTCAACTTCACACTGAAATTACTTGAACCTTTCAATAATTCAGACTCGTGATTCATCAAGTAAATATACTCAACATCTACTCAAATCATCTGTGAAGTAAGAACATAATGATATCCACTACACGCCTCAGCACTCATTGGACTGCACACATCAAAATGTATTACTTCCAACAAGTTGCTTTCTAGTTCCATTTTACTGAAACCGAGGCTTTCAGTCATCTTGCCTATGTGGTATGATTTGCATGTCTCAAGTGATTCAAAATCAAGTGAGTTCAAACGGTCCATTTGCATGGAGTTTCTTCATGCATATACACCAATAGACATGGTTCGCATGTCTCAAACTTTTCAAAAATGAGTGAGCCCAAAGATCCATCAACATGGAGCTTCTTCATGCATTTTATACCGATATGACTTACGTGGCAGTGCCACAAGTAGGTGGTACTATCATTACTATCTTTTGGAATGAACATGTGTATCACTACGATCGAGATTCAATGAACCATTCATTTTAGGTGCAAGACCATTGAAGGTTTTATTCAAATAAACAGAGTAACCATTATTCTCCTTAAATGAATAACCGTATTGCGATAGACGTAATCCAATCATGTCTATGCTCAACACAAACACCAATCTCGATGGTAGAAGGAGCGTACGATATTTGATTATATCAACATTGGAAACACTTCCAACACTTATCATCAGCTCACCTTTAGCTAGTCTCCGTTTATTCCGTAGCTTTTATTTCGAGTTACTAACACTTAGCAACCGAACCGGTATCTAATACCCTGGTGCTACTAGGAGTACTAGTAAAGTACACATCAACACAATGTATATCCAATATACTTCTATCGACCTTGTCAGCCTTCTAATCTACCAAGTATCTAGGGTAATTCTGCTCCAGTGGTTGTTCCCCTTATTACAGAAGCACTCAGTCTCGGGTTTGGGTTCAACCTTGGGTTTCTTCACTAGAGCAGCAGCTGAATTGCCGTTTCATGAAGTATCCCTTTGTTCCCTTGCCCTTCTTGAAACTAGTGGTTTCACCAACCATCAACAATTGATGCTCCTTCTTGATTTCTACTTTCGCGGTGTCAAACATCGCGAATATCTCAAGGATCATCATATATGTCCCTGATATATCATAGTTCATCACGAAGCTCTAGCAGCTTGGTGGTAATGACTTCGGAGAAACATCGCTATCTCATCTGGAAGATCAACTCCCACTTGATTCAAATGATTGTTGTACTCAGACAATCTGTGCACAAGCTCAACAATTGAGCTTTTCTCCCTTAGTTTGCAGGCTAAGAAAATCGTCGGAGGTCTTATACCTCTTGACGTGGGCACGAGCCTGAAATCCCAATTTCAGCCCTCGAAACATCTCATACGTTTCGCGACGTTTCCAAAAACGTCTTCGGTGCCTCAACTCTAAACCGTTTAACTGAACTATCACGTAGTTATCAAAACGTGTATGTCAGATGTTTGCAACATCCACAGACGACGTTCGAGGTTCAGCACACTGAGCGGTGCATTAAGGACATAAGCCTTCTACAAAGCAACGAGGACAATCCTCGGTTTACGGACCTAGTCCGCATAATTGCTACTATCAACTTTCAACTAAATTTTCTCTAGGAACATATCTAAACAGTAGAACTATAGCGTGAGCTACGACATAATTTGCAAAATCCTTTTGACTATGTTCAGGATAATTAAGTTCATCTTATGAACTCCCACTTAGATAGACATCCCTCTAGTCATCTAAGTGATTACATGATCCGAGTCAACTAGGCCGTGTCCGATCATCACGTGAGACGGACTAGCCAACGTCGGTGAACATCCTCATGTTGATCGTATCTGCCATACGACTCATGCTCGACCTTTCGGTCTTCTGTGTTCCGAGGCCATGTCTGTACATGCTAGGCTCGTCAAGTTAACCCTAAGTGTTTTGCATGTGTTCCGAGGCCATGTCTGTACATGCTAGGCTCGTCAACACCCGTTGTATGTGAACGTAAGGATCCATCACACCCGATCATCACGGCGTGCTTAGAAACGACGAACTATAGCAACGGTGCACAGTTAGGGGAGAACACTTCTTGAAATTTTAATGAGGGATCATCTTATTTACTACTGTTGTTCTAAGCAAATAAGATGTATAAACATGATAAACATCACATGCAATCAAATAATAGTGACATGATATGGCCAATATCATATAGCTCCTTTGATCTCCATCTTGGGGCTCCATGATCATCATCGTCACCGGCATGACACCATGATCTCCATCATCGTGTCTCCATGAAGTTGTCATGTCATCTATTACTTCTACTACTACAGCTAACGGTTAGCAATAAAGTAAAGTAATTACATGACATTTATGTTGACACGCAGGTCATAAATAAATTAAGACAACTCCTATGGCTCCTGCCGGTTGTCATACTCATCGACATGCAAGTCGTGATTCCTATTACAAGAACATGATCAATCTCATACATCACATATATCATTCATCACATCCTTTTGGCCATATCACATCACATAGCATACCCTGCAAAAACAAGTTAGACGTCCTCTAATTGTTGTTTGCATGTTTTACGTGGCTGCTATGGGTTTCTAGCAAGAACGTTTCTTACCTACGCAAAGACCACAACGTGATATGCCAATTGCTATTTACCCTTCATAAGGACCCTTTTCATCGAATCCGATTCGACTAAAGTAGGAGAGACAGACACCCGCTAGCCACCTTATGCAACTAGTGCATGTCAGTCGGTGGAACCTGTCTCACGTAAGCGTACGTGTAAGGTTGGTCCGGGCCGCTTCATCCCACGATGCCGCCGAATCAAGATAAGACTAGTAACGGCAAGCATATTGAACAAAATCAACGCCCACAACTACTTTGTGTTCTACTCGTGCATAGAATCTACGCAATAGACCTAGCTCATGATGCCACTGTTGGGGAACGTAGCAGAAATTCAAAATTTTCCTACGTGTCACCAAGATCTATCTATGGAGAGACCAGCAACGAGGGGAAGGAGAGTGCATCTACATACCCTTGTAGATCGCTAAGCGGAAGCGTTCAAGTGAACGGGGTTGATGGAGTCGTACTCGTCGTGATTCAAATCACCGATGACCAAGTGCCGAACGCACGGCACCTCCGCGTTCAACACACGTACAGCCCGGTGACGTCTCCCACGCCTTGATCCAGCAAGGAGAGAGGGAGAGGTTGAGGAAGACTCCATCCAGCAGCAGCACAACGGCGTGGTGGTGATGGAGGAGCGTGGCAATCCTGCAGGGCTTCGCCAAGCACCACAGAAGAGGAGAAGAACTTGGGAGAGAGGGAGGGGCTGCACCAAAGGCATAAGGTGTGTCTCAAGAGGCCCTCTACCCCCACTATATATAGGGATCCCAAGGGGGGGTGCGCCAGCCCCTAGGAGATCCAATCTCCAAGGGGGCGGCGGCCAGGGGAGGTTTCCCTCCCCCCCCAAGGCACCTAGGAGGTGCCTTCCCTCCTTGGGACTCTTCCTTAGGATTCCCCTTTCACCCTAGGCGCATGGGCCATAAGGGAAGTGGCGCCCCAGCCCACTTTGGGCTGGATCCCTTCCCACTTCAGCCCATGGGACCCTCCGGGATAGGTGGCCCCACCCGGTGGGCCCCCGGGACCCTTCCAGTGGTCCCGGTACAATACCGATGACCCCGAAACTTGTCCCGATGGCCGAAATAGGACTTCCTATACATAAATCTTTACCTTCGGACCATTCCGGAACTCCTCGTGACGTCCGGGATCTCATCCGGGACTCCGAACAACATTCGATAACCACATACAAGCTTCCTTTATAACCCTAGCGTCATCGAACCTTAAGTGTGTAGACCCTACGGGTTCGAGAGACATGCAGACATGACTGAGACGTTCTCCGGTCAATAACCAACAGCGGGATCTGGATACCCATGTTGGCTCCCACATGTTCCACGATGATCTCATCGGATGAACCACGATGTCAAGGACTTTAATCAATCCCGTATTCAATTCCCTTTGTCTATCGGTACGATACTTGCCCGAGATTCGATCGTCGGTATCTCGATACCTTGTTCAATCTCGTTACCGGCAAGTCTCTTTAATCGTTCCGTAACACATCATCCCGTGATCAACTCCTTGATCACATTGTGCACATTATGATGATGTCCTACCGAGTGGGCCCAGAGATACCTCTCCGTTTACACGGAGTGACAAATCCCAGTCTCGATTCGTGCCAACCCAACAGACACTTTCGGAGATACCCGTAGTGTACCTTTATAGCCACCCAGTTATGTTGTGACGTTTGGCACACCCAAAGCACTCCTACGGTATCCGGGAGTTGCACAATCTCATGGTCTAAGGAAATGATACTTGACATTAGAAAAACTTTAGCATACGAACTACATGATCTTTGTGCTAGGCTTAGGATTGGGTCTTGTCCATCACATCATTCTCCTAATGATGTGATCCCGTTATCAATGACATCCAATGTCCATGGTCAGGAAACCGTAACCATCTATTGATCAACGAGCTAGTCAACTAGAGGCTTACTAGGGACATGGTGTTGTCTATGTATCCACACATGTATCTGAGTTTCCTATCAATACAATTATAGCATGGATAATAAACGATTATCATGAACAAGGAAATATAATAATAATCAATTTATTATTGCCTCTAGGGCATATTTCCAACAGCCTCATACTGGCCCTATAAAAAAACCCTCTCCCTAAGGTAAGTCTACCAAACTTAACTATTTTTGATCTGATTCGGCCGGATTCGTGGAATATAGTGACTAGGAGAAAGCCTGCTCGCCGGGCAGGGGCTAGAACGGCGCCGGCGCCGGCGCCGGCCGCGGTGTCAACGCCGGAACTGCCGGCGATCGGGATCGTAGCGGCTCGACAGAATCGTTTGAATTTCCTTCTCGGTCGAAGTGGGCCGAGTCGGGCGGAGTCTGGGCCGCAATTGGGTGGGCCGGGGTCAACTGGGTATGAGGCCCAGGTTGAACCGGTGCCATCCCATATTGGTTGCGCCGACTCACGTAGGATCGCGTTCGACCTCTGCAACTCTCGTGAGCAAGGGTTCGGCGGCGCAGGGCGACGCCTGGTTTTCTCTCCTGTGGCCCTGGTCGTGCGTGAAAGGATCGAGAAGAGGTGTCTAGAGAGGGGTGATTAGACACTACGTACCAAAAGTTGCAGTTTTTAATTTCTTTAAGTTGAAGTGGAGTTTTGGCACAAGTTTAACAAACACAATACATATCAAGCAAGCATTCAAAGAGTATATGAGCAGCGAAAAGTAAAGCATGCAACTTGCAAGAATGTAAAAGGATGGGATTGGAGTGTGCAAACGCAATTTGGAGACACGGAGATTTTTGAGACGTGGTTCCGATAGGTGGTGCTATCGTACATCCACGTTGATGGAGACTTCAACCCACGAAGGGTAACGGCTGCGCGAGTCGGCTCCACCCATGAAGGGTCCACGAAGAAGCAACCTTGTCTATCCCACCATGGCCGTCGTCCACGAACGACTTGCCTCACTAGGGTAGATCTTCACGAAGTAGGCGATCTCCTTGCCCTTACAAACTCTTTGGTTCAACTCCACAATCTTGTCGGAGGCTCCCAAGTGACACCTAGCCAATCTAGGAGACACCACTCTCCAAGAAGTAACAAATGGTGTGTTGATGATGAACTCCTTGCTCTTGTGCTTCAAATGATAGTCTCCCCAACACTCAACTCTCTCTCACAGGATATGGATTTGGTGGAAAGAATATTTGAGTGGAAAGCAACTTGGGATCGCTAGAGATCAAGATTCATACGGTAAGAATGGAATATCTTGGCCTCAACACAAGTGTAGGTGGTTCTCTCTTAGAAAAGGTAAGTTGGAAGTGTAGGTTCGTTCTGATGGCTCTCTCCATGAATGAAGAGGAGGTGGAGGGGTATATATAGCCTCCACACAAAATCTAACCGTTATACACAACTTGCCAATCTCGGTGGGATCGAATTGATAAACTCGGTCGGACCGACTCAGCAAATCTAGTGACCGTTAGGATTTTCGGTGGGACCGACATGCAACTCGATAGGACCGATATGGTTAGGGTTAGGGCATAACGTAATCTCGATGAGACCGATTACACAAACTCGGTGAGACCGATTTTGGTAATAAGCTAACCAGAGAGTTGGTCAGGTAAACTCGGTGGGACCGATTCGCTCATTTCGGTGAGACCGAAATGTTACGAAAAGGAAACAGAGAGTTTACATAGCAATCTCGGTAGGACCGATTATGCAAACTCGGTGAGACTGATTTTGGTAATAAATCCATACAGAGAGATTGCAATCCCATCTTGGTGAGACCGAGATCCCTATCGGTGAGACCGATTTGCCTAGGGTTTGTGGCAGTGGCTATGACATCTGAACTCGGCGGCGCCGAATAGAAAGAATCGGTGGGGCCGAGTTTGACTTTTGGTTTAGGTCATATGTGGATGTGAGAAAGTAGTTGAGGGCTTTGGAGCATATCACTAAGCATTTTGAGCAAGAGCCTCATTAAGCAACACCTCATCCCTCCTTGATAGTATTGGCTTTTCCTATAGACTCAATGTGATCTTGGATCACTAAAATAGAAAATGTAGAGTCTTGAGCTTGGAGCTTGAGCCAATCCTTTTGTCCTTAGCATCTTGAAGGGGTTCCACATCCTCTAGTCCATGCCACTTCATTGTTGAACTTATCTGAAACATACTAGGTAAAAGTGTTAGTCCAACAAGAGATATGTTGACATTAATTACCAAAACCACCTAGGGAGCACTTGTGCTTTCAATCTCCCCCTTTTTGGTAATTGATGACAACATACATCAAAGGTTTAGATAAAGATATAGAGAATAGTAAGTAAAGCTTTGGAAAGACATGTAACATGCATAGGCTCCCCCTACATATGTATGCAATCATGTGAATATGGAATATAGGAGCATGTGAATGCATAAACATGATAGAGTAAGCAATGTGTTACATGTATCTTGATTATATGCATCAGAGCAAATGATGTGAATATGAGAAATGTACCTTCATGCTCATGAGTCCTTCTTGCAAACAATATGTACATCAGCAAGAATTTCTCATACACATGACTGTGATGCATATACTTACCTTGTGGTCTTGAGTTGGCTTAGGATGGGATGAACCTACGTAAACAAGGTTAGATAACACAGATACACCTACTAGCCAGAGCAAACAAAAGAAACCACAAGAGTACCAAGACTGGGATGACATGTAGAGTGAGTACTAAGTACCACATTGGATATAGACATGTCCTCAAAGGTAAAGATGTGCAATAAATTCAAGGATTTCCTTCCCTTAGATGTCTTTCTCCCCCTGAATCTAGCATGGGATACTGGGAGAAGATAGGGAACAGAAAATCAGAGCTCAAAGGAAATAAACAGAGCTAACAAGCAAATATGAACATGTCTTTCCCCTCTTGAATACATGTGACTTCTCTCCTCTTGAACACCAAGCATCTGGGGTCCTTGATGATTACTCTTTCTTCCCTTGAGTATTCTCTCCCCCTATAGATATGATTAAACTTTAATGTGATCTCTCTCTCCCCCTTTGACATCAATTTCCAAGAAGGGTTCTTCTGGATTTTTGTCATGATGGATTTGGTCCTTGAGTCACAGAACAAAGCAGCAAGTTGAATGGGATGCTGGTCGAGGACAAGATTCATTGAGTGGAGCTGGATCACAAAGAATGCAGAAACAAGTGGCAAGATGTCTTTCCTGTAGTGAAATCGGTGACACCGAGTTGTATGGTTCGGTTGTACCGAGAGGATTCGGTTGGACCGAAAGCATCAGACCGGTGAGACCGAGTCCATCGTAGAGAAAACACTTGTCACCTCAGCTCACTAGACAAGTAAGATCTCACAAGGATTTGCAAGGAATTAACTAAAAGATTTGCAATGAATTGGATGCAAGGAATGCAGAACAGAAAATAAAAGAGAAGAAACTAAAAAGGAGTCTAGATGAAGTTTTTTTTGAAGAGGGAAACAAATATGCATGAGACAAATGCAAGAGCACAAAAAAGAACACAAGAGAACTTCATCTAGAATTGGTCGGCGACAAAGTCACCTATGTTAGAGTATATTGACTTGGGAGTCAAGTGAGATCACTTGATCATAGGTCATACTCATCGTTTAAGCTCAAAATGGGGTTACCATTTTTCATTTAAGCTTTTTGATGTATTCACATCTTGTCGAGTTGCTTTGACTCATGACTTGGAGTAAAGCTTCTCTAAGCTGGAATAACATACCTTGGGTGGTGGTGTTGATCATGATCATGTAGTTGAACTTGTGTGGGTTGCTCAAGGTTGATGTAGCTCATCAAGAGTTGGGAGCACCACTTGGAGTTTGAGTTCATCTACCTACATGGGTTAGTTTTTGCAAGGAAGAGCACTTGTGTATCCAAAATGACAATCATGAAACTCAACATAGAATTTGTCAAAGGATATGTTTGAATGGTTGCGTGCTTCCTTGTCTTCATCCACCATTGTGTAGAGACTTGGTGATATAGAAATTGCTCAAGATGTGAGTGATACGTCTCCAACGTATCTATAATTTTTGATTGTTCCATGCTATTATATTATCAACCTTGGATGTTTTATATGCATTTATATGCTATTTCATATGATTTTTGGGACTAACCTATTAACCCAGAGCCCAGTGCCAGTTTCTATTTTTTTCCTTGTTTTAGAGTATCGCAGAAAAGGAAAATCAAACGGAGTCCAATTGACCTGAAACTTCACGGAACTTATTTTTGGAAGGAAAGCAACCTGGGAGACTTGGAGTCCACGTAAGGGAAGCTTCGAGGAGGCCACGACGTAGGGGGCGCGCCCACCCCCTGGGCGCGCCCTCCACCCTCGTGGTCCCCTCATGGCTCCCCTGACGTATTTCTTCCGCCTATATATCTCCATATACCCTAAAACGATCAGGGAGCACAATAGATCGGGAGTTCCGCTGCCAGAAGCCTCCGTAGCCACCGAAAGCCAATGTAGACCCGTTCCGGCACCCTGCCGGAGGGGGAATCCCTCTCCGGTGGCCATCTTCATCATCCCGGTGCTCTCCATGACGAGGAGGGAGTAGTTCTCCCTCGGGGCTGAGGGTATGTACCAGTAGCTATGTGTTTGATCTCTCTCTCTCTCGTGTTCTTGAGGTGGTACGATCTTGATGTATCGCGAGCTTTGCTATTATAGTTGGATCTTATGATGTTTTCTCCCCCTCTACTCTCTTGTAATGGATTGATTTTCCCCTTTGAAGTTATCTTATTGGATTGAGTCTTTAAAGATTTGAGAACACTATCTATGTCTTGCCGTGCGTATCTGTGGTGACAATGGGATATCATGTGATTCACTTGATGTATGTTTTGGTGATCAACTTGCGGGTTCCGCCCATGAACCTATGCATAGGGGTTGGCACACGTTTTCGTCGTGATTCTCCGGTAGGAACTTTGGGGCACTCTTTGAGGTTCTATGCGTTGGTTGAATAGATGAATCTGAGATTGTGTGATGCATATCATATAATCATACCCACGGATACTTGAGGTGACATTGGAGTATCTAGGTGACATTAGGGTTTTGGTTGATTTGTGTCTTAAGGTGTTATTCTAGTACGAACTCTATGGCTGTTTGTGACACTTATAGGAATAGCCCAACAGATTGATTGGAAAGAATAACTTTGAGGTGGTTTCGTACCCTTCCATAATCTCTTCGTTTGTTCTCCGCTATTAGTGACTTTGGAGTGACTCTTTGTTGCATGTTGAGGGATAGTTATGTGATCCAATTATGCTATTATTGTTGAGAGGACTTGCACTAGTGAAAGTACGAACCCCAGGCCTTGTTTCAACACATTGCATTGCCGTTTACGCTCACTTTTATCATTAGTTACCTTTCTGTTTTTATATTTTCAGATTACAAAAATTTATCTACTATCCATATACCACTTGTATCACCATCTCTTCGCCGAACTAGTGCATCTATAAAATTTACCATTGTATTGGGTGTGTTGGGGACACAAGAGACTTTTTGTTATTTGGTTGCAGGGTTGCTTGAGAGAGACCATCTTCATCCTACGCCTCCTACGGATTGATAAACCTTAGGTCATCCACTTGAGGGAAATTTGCTACTGTCCTACAAACCTCTGCACTTGGAGGCCCAACAATGTCTACAAGAAGAAGGTTGTGTAGTAGACATCAAGCTCTTTTCTGGCGCCGTTGCCGGGGAGGTTAGCGCTTGAAGGTATATCTTTAGATCTTGCAATCGAATCTTTTTGTTTCTTGTTTTATCACTAGTTTAGTTTATAAAAGAAAACTACAAAAAAATGGAATTAAGGGTACCTCATATGCTTTATCTTTTTAATATCTATCATGAAAATAAGGATTCCGATAATTGTGCTCAAGTTCTAGAAGAAGAATGCATTAGAATGTTTTTCACTAAATATTTGAATGATGAGCATGATTGCAATGTTGTTAGTATGAATTCCTTGAATATCCATGATGCTAATGATATGCAAAGCCACAAGCTTGGGGAAGCTATGTTTGATGAAGATGATATTTTTTGTCCCCCAAGTTTTGATGAGCAAATTTATTATGATGAAAGCATGCCTCCTATTTATGATGATTATATTGATGAAAGTGGATTTGGAGAGGTCATGACTTTATTTAGTGATGAATCCACTATTTCGGAAGAGGTTCCAATTGATTATGAGAACAAAGTTGTTATCTATGATGATTATTGTGATGAATTGTATGATATAAATAATAATGATATCCATGAAACTTGTCATCATGATTTTAGTTTTCAATTGGATTATGCCTCACATGATAATTATTTTGTTGAGTTTGCTCCCACTATTATTCATGAGAAGAATCTTGCTTATATGGAGAGTAGTAAATTTTCTATGCTTGTAGATCATGAAAAGAATGCTTTAGGTGCTGGTTATATTTTTGAATTCATTCATGATGCTACTGAAAATTATTATGAGGGAGGAATATATGCTTTTAGGAATTGCAATAATATCAAGTTTCCTCTCTATGTGCTTAAAATTTTGAAGTTATGCTTGTTTTACCTTCCTATGCAAGTTGATTGTTGTTCCCACAATTTGTTTGCTCACAAAATCCCTATGCATAGGAAGTGGGTTAGACTTAAATATTCTAGTCATATTCTTCATGATGCTCTCTTTATATTTCAATTCTTATCTTTTATGTGAGCATCATTGAAATCATCATGCCTAGCTAGGGGAGTTAAACGATAGCGCTTGTTGGGAGGCAGCCCAATTTTATTTTTGTTCCTTGCTTTTTGCTCCTGTTTAGTAATAAATAATTCATCTAGCCTCTGTTTAGATGTGGTTTTATGTTTTAATTAGTGTTTGTGCCAAGTAGAACCTTTGGGAAGACTTGGGTGAAGTCTTTATGATCATGCTGTAAAAAACAGAAACTTTAGCGCTCACGAGAATTGCTGCCATTTTTATTTGGAGAGTGCTATTTAGTTAATTATTTTTGCAGATGATTAATAGATAAATTCCTCAGGTCCAGAAATTTAGTTAAGAATTTTATGAGTTCCATGAGTATACGTTTGATCCAGATTACTAGACTGTTCTGTTTTTGACAGATTCTGTTTTTCGTGTGTTGATTGCTTATTTTGATGAATCTATGGCTAGTAAAATAGTTTATAAACCATAGAGAAGTTGGAATACAGTAGGCTTAACACCAATATAAATAAATAATGAGTTCATTACAGTAATTGAAGTGGTGTTTTGTTTTCTTTCGCTAACGGAGCTTACGAGTTTTCTGTTAAGTTTTGTGTTGTGAAGTTTTCAAGTTTTGGGTGAAGATTCGATGGACTATGGAATAAGGAGTGGCAAGAGCCTAAGCTTGGGGATGCCCAAGGCACCCCAAGGTAATATTCAAGGACAACCAAGAGCATAAGCTTGGGGATGCCCCGGAAGGCATCCCCTCTTTCGTCTTCGTTCATCGGTAACTTTAATGGAGCTATATTTTTATTTACCACATGATATGTGTTTTGCTTGGAGCGTCATTTTATTTTATTTTTTTGTTTGCTGTTTGAATAAAATATCAAGATCTGAAATTATTAAATGTTAGAGAGTCTTCACATAGTTGCATAATTATTCGACTACTCATTGATCTTCACTTACATCTTTCGGAGTAGTTTGTTGTTGCTCTAGTGCTTCACTTATATTTTTTAGAGCACGACGGTGGTTTTATTTTATAGAAATAGATGAAATCTCATGCTTCACTTATATTATTTTTAGAGTCCTAAACATCATGGTAATTTTCTTTGGTTACGAAACTAGTCCTAATATGATGGGCATCCAAGAGGGGTATAATAAAAACTTTCATATAAAGTGCATTGAATACTAACAGAAGTTTGATACTTGATGATTGTTTTGAGATATGAAGATGGTGATATTAGAGTCATGCTAGTTGAGTAGTTGTGAATTTGAGAAATACTTGTGTTGAAGTTTGTGATTCCCGTAGCATGCACGTATGGTGAACCGTTATGTGATGAAGTCGGAGCATGATTTATTTATTGAATGTCTTCCTTATGAGTGGCGGTCGGGGATGAGCGATGGCCTTTTCCTACCAATCTATCCCCCTAGGAGCATGCGCTTAGTACTTTTTTTCGATAACTAATAAATTTTTGCAATAAGTATGTGAGTTCTTTATGACTAATGTTGAGTCCATGGATTATACGCACTCTTACCCTTCCACCATTGCTAGCCTTCTAGTACAGCGCAACTTTCGCCGGTACCATAAACCCACCATATATCTTCCTCAAAACAACCACCATACCTACCTATTATGGCATTTCCATAGCCATTCTGAGATATATTGCCATGCAACTTTCCACCGTTCCGTTATTATGACACGCTTCATCATTGTGATATTGCTTTGCATGATCATGTAGTTGACATCGTATTTGTGTCAAAGCCACCGTTCATAATTCTTCCATACATGTCACTCTTGAGTCATTGCACATCCGGTACACCGCCAGAGGCATTCATATAGAGTCATATCTTGTTCTAAGTATCGAGTTGTAAGTCAATAAAAGTGTGATGATCATCATTACTAGAGCATTGTCCCACTGAGGAAAGGGTGATGGAGACTATGATTCCCCCATAAGTCGGGATGAGACTCCGGACGAAAAAAGAGAGGCCAAAGAAGCCCCAAAAAAAGGCCATAAAAAGAGAAGGCACAAATAAAAAAATAAAAAAAATGAGAGAAAAAGAGAGAAGGGGCAATGCTACTATCCTTTTACCACACTTGTGCTTCAAAGTAGCACCCTGATCTTCATGATAGAGAGTCTCCTATGTTGTCACTTTCATATACTAGTGGGAATATTTCATTATAGAACTTGGCTTGTATATTCCAATGACGGGCTTCCTCAAAATGCCCTAGGTCTTCGTGAGCAAGCGAGTTGGATGCACACCCACTTAGTTTCTTTTGTTGAGCTTTCATACATTGATAGCTCTAGTGCATCTGTTGCATGGCAATCCCTACTCACTCACATTGATATCTATTAATGGTCATCTACATAGCCCGTTGATACGCCTAGTTGATGTGAGACTATATTCTCCTTTTTGTCTTCTCCACAACCACCATTCTATTCCACCTATAGTGCTATATCCATGGCTCACGCTCATGTATTGCATGAAGATTGAAAATTTTTGAGAACACCAAAAGTATGAAACAATTGCTTGGCTTGTCATCGGGGTTGTGCATGATCTAAATATTTTGTGTGGTGAAGATAGAGCATAGCCAGACTATATGATTTTGTAGGGATAGCTTTCTTTGGCCATGTTACTTTGAGAAGACATGATTACTTGGTTAGTATGCTTGAAGTATTATTATTTTTATGTCAATATTAAACTTTTGTCTTGAATCTTATGGATCTGAATATTCTTGCCACAATAAAGAGAACTACATGGATAAATATGTTAGGTAGCATTCCACATCAAAAATTCTGTTTTTATCATTTACCTACTCGAGGACGAGCAGGAATTAAGCTTGGGGATGCTGATACGTCTCCAACGTATCTATAATTTTTGATTGTTCCATGCTATTATATTATCAACCTTGGATGTTTTATATGCATTTATATGTTATTTTATATGATTTTTGGGACTAACCTATTAACCCAGAGCCCGGTGCCAGTTTCTGTTTTTTCCTTGTTTTAGAGTATCGCAGAAAAGGAAAATCAAACGGAGTCCAATTGACCTGAAACTTCACGGAACTTATTTTTGGAAGGAAAGCAACCCGGGAGACTTGGAGTCCATGTAAGGGAAGCTTCGAGGAGGCCACGAGGTAGGGGGCGCGCCCACCCCCCTGGGCGCGCCCTCCACCCTCGTGGGCCCCTTGTGGCTCCCCTGACGTACTTCTTCCGCCTATATATCTCCATATACCCTAAAACGATCAGGGAGCACAATAATTGGGGAGTTCCGCCGCCAGAAGCCTCCGTAGCCACCGAAAGCCAATCTAGACCCGTTCCAGCACCCTATCGGAGGGGGAATCCCTCTCCGGTGGCCATCTTCATCATCCCGGTGCTCTCCATGACGAGGAGGGAGTAGTTCTCCCTCGGGGCTGAGGGTATCACTACAAAAAAATACACTTCCGTGATGATACATGTTTGCACAGTAGGTCGCTTTTTTGTCATGCATGTACATCCATGACAAATTTATGACAGAATCAAGATAGTCATACCTGTGCTATCATAGAAGTGTTCCATGACATTACCAAAATTATCATCACAGAAGTGTCCACTTCCATGACGATAAATCGCGCGTCATAGAAGTGCTTTCGTCAAGGGTGACCGACATGTGGCATCCACCGTAACGGAACGCCGTTAAGCTATCGAGTCGGGTTTTGGATCGGATAAACCGTTAACAGCCCCGACCAATGGGAAATTTCCACGTGTAAAATTCTTATTGGCCGGGCGAAACACGTGTCAGCTCGTCAGTGGGTCAGATAGGCGCCTATGATACGTCGACATGTGGCACGACCCAACAGAGGCCCATTCCTGTGAAAAGGATGGCCCGTTTGACTTGGTCAAAAGGTGGCGGGCCGGCCCATGTAAAGCCTGTTAATGGCCTATTCGCATATAGCCCATTTACAGCCCGCTAACCCAAGGCTCATTACGCCCTATTCGAATTAGGCCCAGTAGCATCATCTGGGCCATCCAATATGATTCCAGCCCGTTTTCACTTCTGGCCCATGACGTCTTTCGGCCCATATGAGGCCCTATGTAACTCTTGGCCTATTAACGGCCCATGGTGAAACTGGCCCGTAATGAACAGTGTATCACTTTACACCCATTAACGGCCCGTGGTGAAACTGGCCCGTAATGAATAGTGTATCACTTTATACCCATTAATGGCATGTTATTCCATTGGGCCGTTTCCAGCCCATGTTATCTTTCGGCCTTCTCAGATCCCATTTATTCTTGGGCTCATTTTCAGCATTCGTTTACTTACGACCCGTTACTGTCATCTTCTGCTTGTGGGCCAAATTTAGCCCATGGTTATAGTCGGCCCGTTTGTGGTCCGTTAATACGTTGGGCCGTTTTCATAGCATCATCAAATACGGCCTATTAACATTGGCCCGTTTACGACCATAATGCGGCCTGTTATTGGCCCATGTTTGGCCAATCGATCATACGTCCCGTATAAGGCCCATTGATGATACGGCCCGTAGAAGGCCCATTGTTTCTACGGCCCGTAGAAAGCCCATTGTTTCTACGGCCCGTAGAAGGCCTACTGTTTCTACGGCCCGTAGAAGGCCCACTGTTTCTACGGCCCGTAGGAGGCCCAGTGTCACTATAGTAAATATTAGCCCAGGGTTATTGTGGCCTAGTTTTAAAAAATAGGTTATTGCAACCACTAGTTAACCGCGGAAAAATAACTGCAATGACTACAAGCAAACAAATAAACAAGACAACAAGGAAATAAATAAGCAAGCAACTAACTCTAGGCTATCACGGCTATTACACATATTACATCCACTGGGCATCAAAGTTCGCCACCAGTGCAAATATAGGGAACAAAGCAGCATATCATATACACTGGCTGTCAAAATTGGCCACCAGTGCAAATAAACGCGGCAGCAAAACAAGAGCATAACTGAAACAACTTCAGAAGAGCTCAAGAAACGTTATCCTGGGTATCCACCATGCTGGCAATAAGCTTAGCAAGCTGATTAGCTTTGTCCTGTTTGGCGCTAAAATCCTCCAACGCTTGCTGTTGCACCAGAAAGTATGCATCTGAATGCTCCAGGGACTTCCGCAGTCCTTCCGCTTCTTGTCGCAGCATAGCTGAACGATGTCTTTCAGCTTGTAGTTGAGACTCAAGAAACTGAACTGATTCAAACAGTGAGTTTGAATAGCTTGTGCAAGAGGTAGTGGCCAGTAACTCCAACACTAAACCAAGACAGGATGTGTCACTATCCTGAACCTTATCGGCATTACTTCCTTTACTGTTGCTTAATAAGGCACTCTTCCCCAATATTCTGTCAACATTCTAAAAGAAGAAACAAGCAGACACATAACAAGTTTAGCATGTACTAGTATATGAAACTCATTTCGGTGAACCAGTTCATTAGTAAGGTGGACAGGATTAAACTACCAAGTCTTCTATTGCCAAGTACTAGTACATAATACAAGCATCAAACAAACATATATCTATGTCCTATGGTAGCAATGGAATCTTAAATTAGAATAGTTGTTCTTCAGGTTTAGGCACTTGTTCTACATGAACAGAGTACAGTAAGACGCAAGAATATAACACTTAAAATAGAAAATGAGCTCATAAACCTTACCACATTCTTGGTTCGGGACCAGTACAGAATAAGGCGTTCCCAGTCATCGTCCAGTAAATGTGTCTCAGGAGAACGTAAGGGAATTTGATGAGTTTCTTTGCCGGTGAAGTACGTTTTCTTCAGGTAATTTCGATACTGCCACCAAGCATTCTTGAAGATAGCAGAGGTATTAGCACAGGTTACCTCATCCCGAGTTTCCAAATTGGTCCTTCTCTATAGAGAAAAATGGGAAAATTTGGTGTATTATAACCATCATGGAGGTAGGATGTATGAGACGAAGCAAAGTAATTGCCATGAATAACATTACTTACACATAACTCCTGGACAAACACCTGCAACTGGCATTTTCCTTCATCTTCAGTATAATATTTCCAAGATGGGAAGATACGCACATACGATTTAACAACATCAAATGCGATAGATGCTAAACTACGACTAGCTGGTTGTGCTTCCTCCACAGGAATAGGCGTACTAACTGGTGGAGTTGGGGATCGCCGTGATAGTACTGGCCCTTTGGACACTGGAGCTGCCTTACTAACTGCTCTTGTTTGGGAGCTCTGTGGTGGAGATGGTGTTGTGTCAACAGGAACTGGGTTACTATCGGCTGGGGTTGGGGTTAGATTGGGTGAAGCTGGTTCTCTGTCCATCGTAGTAGGGGTACAATCTGCGAGAGTTTGGGTTATGTGTGGTAGGGCTGGTTCTTGTGCATGTACAACCGGGGTGCTATCTCCACCAAGAGGTAGCACTGTTTTATTTGAAGACCGTGTTTTTAGTCTGCTAGATACTGGCATCACCCGCTCCAATTCAAATGGCTGATAAACAGGAAATATAGTTGAATGTACAGACATTGTATGAGAGACAGATGCAATAGATAGTGTGGAAAAAAGAGGGCATGAAATAGTTGACATGTATATTGTTTAACTAAAACGGATAGCATGACATAATTTCACATATATGATGTCTATCTAAACTGGATAGCATAGCATAACATAATTCAAAGATATGATGAATAACTAAACAGGATCGCATGACATAATTCACCTACATGTTATCTAAGTAATCAGGATCGCATCATTTAATTCACATATGTGATTTATATGCTAAACAGAGGGCATTCGATATGATGTTTGAACTAAGAACATGGTGTTGAATATTGTGTATATGATGTCTAAAGTATGCAATGCAAGACACCGTATGCATGATATGAGCAGTATAACTGTGCCAAGTTAGAGCATACACCTCAGTGGGGGAATAGGACTGGTCATCTGTCTCTGAATCCAACTCTGAGGAGCTATGGGGACCCAACAAGAGATCTGCTTCGACATGTAGCACTGTCTGCTCTGAAGGCCTTGTTTTCACTCCAGATTTTTCCATCTCCCACCCAAATGGCTGATTCACAGGAAGAGTAGTTTAATGTACAAACATTGTCGACAAATGGAAATGTAATGAAGAAAAGGATGGGCAAGATATCATTCAAATATATGATGCCTGGTTAAACAGGATGGCATTGCACATTTCACATATATCATGGCTGGCTAAAATACATGAGACTGCATAATTCCCATATATGATATAGAAACTAAACAGGTGGCATTACAGAACATGTCTAAACTAAGCAGATGACATATATGATGTCAAAAGTAGGCACTGCAAGGCAACATATGCATGATATGACTAACATCATCATGCCAAGGTAGAGCAAACACCTTGGGGGGTAAATAGGAGTGGTCAGCGGCGTCCGAATCCGCCTCAGAACAGATATCTTCCTCCGGATTACAATCTGGAGAGGGGTGGGGAGGGTTTGCCATTGAACCCACCATGGAGCGATGTCTGCATGACATTGTATTGCCGCGCAAAACTCTTCTCTTTTTCTCTACATGTTCAGCATGACTGTGTACAATATCTGACATGCATACGAAAAAAATATGGTGAGATTATGTAAGGAGAGCATGCAGAAATTTAGAGTTATGGTAACAACCAGTGGATCGATGTTTATCCGTTGAACCAAAATAGCCCTAATGGATCGACGTGAATGTATAGTAATAAGTGATGCAACAAGTGTACAACCTCTTTGCCGTAGCCGTGTCGACCTCGGCATCATTGGGTTGGTCGCTGAAGCAGTTGAGGCAGAGGTGACTGTCGGAGGTGTGGAGGAAGATCTGAGGAATCTGTAGACGGCGTCCAGGGAACTGCTCTGTTGTGATGGATCGTTCTGTCGTTGGAGCAGCTCCGGTGAGCCGTAAGACGTCAAGGCTGAAGCAGCACAAGATAGACATCGTCAATCTCAAGTGGGATTCTAATAGCATCTCCAATAGATGATGTAAAATGGATGTAAAATTAACATCACCAAAAACCACCTGACTACAACAGATGAGGTAAAAACTGTTGACTCTGAACTTAACTGTCGAAACTGAAATTTACTGTGGAATCTGAATGCTACTGTCAAAACTGAACGCAATGGTAGCAGAGAGGCACTTGACATGTAGTTTAGGGAGGGCCTCCAGTTCATCTTCAACCTGCACCCCCCTGAGCCGCCAGCCACCACCGGCTGAACCGCCGGCCCCAGCGCCGCATCGCCGCCCCGAAACAACTCTCCACCGCCGCCTCGGCTAGCCCTCTAGCCCCCCCCCCCGCCCCCACCCTGAACCCTAAGATAGATAGTGGGGTACCTCTCCAGCGAGCCCCCGTCCCCGCTGCGGGTGGTTCTTCCTTAACTCCGGTGAGCCCCCCAACCCCTGAAAATCGACTGACCCAAAAGTCGATTCAGTCGACTGAAGTGTGGCTTAATCGGAGCAGAGTAGCAGCACGAGCGAGGGGAGAGCAGCAGTAGCAGCTGGGCGAGCGAGCGATCGAGCGAGAGCCGGAGCAGCAGCAGCAGATCCGACTGGTATGGACGCCGTTGCCGAAGGGGCCTCGCACTGGAGGAGAGCCGCCGTGGAGATGTCGCCCGCGGCGGCGGCTTCAAGGTAGCCACTCCATGGGGGTGCGGGATGGAGCACCGTCGGCGCCGGGAGGTCGAGTTAAGGAGAAGGTGCGATGCGATGAGTGTACAACCACTTTGGTGGCGCCGAGTAGGCCTCTGCTTCGTCCGAGGAGTCGGTGAGGATGATGCGGTTCCAGTGGAGCAGGTTAAGGCCGCGCTGTGGGGATGGAGCAGCTGCGATAGACGAGGCGATCGTCGGAGCAGCTCCTTGGAGGTGGAGGACGGGGCGGCTGAACCGGCGGGACGGCGAGATGGACGATGGATCATCATCCGGGGAGGTGGACGAGGGACGTCGAGCTGTTGCGATGGACGACGTCGTCGGGGAAGAGGCTCCGGCTGGGCAGCGGTGACGTGGCGGACGGATGAGGGTGGGGTTTCGCGGCTGGAGCAGAGAGGTTATGGCGGACTGGGATTTCGAATGGAGAAAAGGGGGCGATGGGAGGGGGTGAAGCATGACTTAGGAACGCGCTTGTCCGAAATGTAGGGTGTGTTACAAAAGTACCCCCCACTGATTTGAACTAGCGGCCCTTTCGGCTCAGGGTTAGAAGGGGGATTTTGCGTGTCGGGATTTGGCAGCTAGAGGGAGTTTTCGCACGCGTTGTAATTTCGGGATAGCAAGGCGCGGGTTGTGAAGGTGCCAGTTTTGGCAGCACGATATCTGAATTTTTGGGATATAACAAGACGCGGGTTGAATTTTAGGGACAAGCCTAACGTGTAGTAATATTGTACTTGTACGTACCAAATCAATTCGCACTTCCCTCAACCAAAAAGAAAACGAAAAAAATAAAATTATTCACACCACACAAAGAGAGAGTCTTGCCCCATTTTACTATACAAATGTTATTCAAAGCTACTCCCTCCTTCCATCTATATAGGGCCTAATGCGTTTTTCGATGCTAACTTTGACCAAATATTAGAGCAATGATATATGACATGCAACTTACACAAAGCACACCGTTAAATTCGTCTGTGAAAGTTTCTTTCAATGATATAATTTTCATGTTGTGCATGCCATGTACTATTAATCTTGTCAATAGTCAAAGGCGGTCTTAAAAATCTCATTACGCCCTATATAGATGGAAGGAGGGAGTATGAATCCATGTTATGTCCGATTAAATTTTTTCGCTTGCTGTATAATGCATGTAACCTACTCATACCAACATTTTAGTGCATTCCAAATGTCTATGCTACCGCTGCAATTCGAACTAAATTTGAATTCGTTTCTCTATTTCAATAAGAATCTACAATCATGATTGTTGCCAACTTCAACCATCATAGTTTCCTTGCTATCCGCCAGATATGAATCAGACGGCCTATAATGCAGGATGGTAGGCACACCATCATCAACAACTCCATTTTTTTATAAGAGTAGAGATAAAATATATTAAATGTAGTATACCATGTTCATAACCACACCATGTGTATCACCATTATATATATTCACACATCCGTCGGTTTGAAACACTATGATAAATTCTTCAAATATCCGAATTCGCTTTTTATAATGAAGTATATATGATCTCTATTCGTCTTTTACACCCACACAACCCTCTTATCTTTGTAGCTAGCGCTAACTTTCTCTTGTGCATGCACACGCCCGCATCCCTCTCACCCTCCCTCAGCATTCTCTAGCTCCATCGCGCAAATTCGTCTTTTCACTTTAGGTCGTTCACCCACGGTGTGTGTAGGCCCCCCAGCTCCTTCTTTACGGCACACATCGATCGATATGCCTCTCTAGCCAGGTGTGCCTAGCACAAACACAAGCTTCCCCTCTTCTCTTGTCATCGTCCATGCCTCACTCCCACCACTCTTTTCATCGTTCTCGTACTCGCACACTCCTCCCCCTCGATATAGTGTGCCTCTCGTGCCACCTCCTACATGCATCCCTCTCTCTCTATCCTTCTCCTCGTGCCTCATTTGCTTCTAACACACACATGCATGTATACCGATCGATCTCCCAACATATACCAAGATCGACTTTAACTACCCCCATCGATCGACGTACCTCACAAGTTATGTCTCTCCTTTCTCTTACAAAGGGCGATTGATCTTCCCATGTAGTTATGTCTGCTTACCACAGCCACATCGTCCCCCCTCATCATTTGTGCATGCCTCCTGACCCGTCTCTCACACGCACGTGCACAGACAACAAGCAGCCATCTCCTCTCTTATTGATATTGAGGGCGTGCCCTCCGTTTGTCTAGCAAGCCTATCCCACCATTTGTTAGAAGCAACTCCACTACCACCCCCTCCAACACTCTAGCTCTGTCTCTCTCCCAACCTTATTCATCTCCTGCACATATGCATGGATGCCGATCGATCTCCCTTAATACATGAGGCAGATCGATCTCCTTAATACATGAGGTAGGCCTCTCTCCTCCTCCACACATATACCAGCCATTGTACCTCTATAGTTAATTGGGCCTCCCTCTTCCCCCACCACACACCGATAGTCGAGCGCTGCAGGTAGGTATCCATGCCACAGAGACAAACTGCACATGTCCCATCTCACGTTCCAGTAGGCCAGCCACTCTATATCTTTGACGTGGGCACACACAAATTCGATGGCACTCTTTATCGATCGCGCGTGCACACACACACACATCATCATCCCTCTCTTCGATTCTATGGACACCTCAAGCCGATGATACCTCCACTCTCTTCTCGTGGATCGCCCCCTCTATATATATGTTATATCAAGGACTCTATTTTACACACATTGCATATGTTAAATTTTTTGATTGACCCCCCCCCCCACACACACAAAAACTCTCAAGAATCCACACATTATATCTCTCTAGGTATGTATCTCTCTCACACAACCCCACGTAGGTGGTGTACGTATACAAGAAGAGAATAGGTGCACCATGCACGTACTCACGCTTCGTGCCCAGCCACACCCGCGCGGGTACACGGTGGAGCTCATTTCTCCGCAGAAGCTGAATTTGTTTTTGAAACAGCAAGTGGCCAGAGACTCGAAAACTTATTTGCCCATTAGTGACTTGTCAGGGCGGTGGATTTTAGTTTGTACGATAATGCTACATCCACCTAAAGTAACGAAAGTTCTTACGTAAACTTCCTAGTAATTCCCTCTTCGTAGGTGCAGCATTACTCCTAACATTTGTAATATCAGTTTGAAACTTGTAATATTGTCGTGTCCTATTCCTGCGTTTTCAAAATCCTGCGAATCAAACAGGTCCTGAGTTGGTAATGATGTTGTGCCTCCCATCTTTCACCAATAGCCGTCGGATCTAGATCTGACGCATACAAACCAAGCTTCTCCATTTTTGCAAAAAGATGCCCGCACTTGTTCCCTATTTACAAACAAGTCCTTGTCTCTCACAATCAGCCTCATCTCCTCCCCACCACATCTAGGAGTAGAAGGCCGTGGAAAAATCTGGCGCGATGGCCGTTGCCGGAGCCGTCCACCCCCAATCTTGGTGTTCCGTGCAATGCACGGGCATCTACGCACGGGAAATTATGTCGAACAGGGCTAGTTGTAAGCAGGCTAGCTCTACATCCATGATGATAGTGACTGCAGACGGTGAGGCTGACTATGGTATGCCGAACACGGCGCCTATACTCAGGTGTCATCTCCGGCGCAGGGTCTTGTCACTTCACTGTGAGGAGCAGCACATAATAATTTGACCAACGGATAGTACAGTGCTAGTACTCCTACTACTACTCCTACATTGGTAGTACACTACTAGTACTAGTAGCAGCACCGTCTGGATTTAGGAGTACTACCACGTCCATCTGGATTTTAGTATTTGACTAGCAATATCTAGTAATGCATGTCACCAAAAATGTACCACTCCCTCTGTAAATAAATACATGATGTTTTATTCCTACCGACGAGAGAACTTAATGTTTTTTGCTACTCCTAACTAGAGTACTAATAGGATTACATGCAATGAACTAAACACGTCATGTCATGTTTGGTAGTCTCAAGTCATTGAAAGCATGCACGGCCCACATCTCTCATTGGTTGATATGTCACGAAATAAGAAACAAGGAGGGAGTTAATGCACCGTGCCTAAGTATTTTGGGATTGTTTGGTTTTCGTAAGGTGACTTACACAACATTTTTGTTTGCATGCATTAACAGTTTATTAGTTAAATCAAGGTCAAAACTTGGCGCAAAATGCAAAGGGGACCAATAAACCAGTAAACATCAAACTTCTCTCGTTTGGCCCCAACTAGAGGTCCGGTGAGATGACTATACTGCACCGGCATGGAGGGGGACGCGGCTTCATTGACTTATGGCAACAGCCTTTGGGTGAATGACACGTGGCCCCAGGGGGTGGCTGGCCCACCTATCATACAGCCAAAGGCAGGTGCAGTAGAGGGCCGAGGAGTAGTACGAAATCCTACGCACCTACGCACGCTAACCAAGGGCTGAGTGATCACTCGAATCGCAAGATCAGTTGACTAGAAGCTACGCTAGACCCATGGAGGCGATGAGCACGAGCATCAGCCGGCTGTGCCAGATGGTCCACGACGCCGGCCTGTGGCCCGGCACCGAGGAACGTCTCCAGGTAGTATTGCTTGAGGCCGCCAGGGCGAGGGGCCGCTTGGACGACAGCTTCGTCTCCTAATGAGGTCCTCATCGGTTTCCTCGACAAGTTCACCGTCGTCAAGAAGCTTGCGGACGACTTTGACGTAAGCCTCCAGCCAACGTGCCCAGGCTCTGCGATGCCCGCCACCCTCAACGGCCACTATGGTAACAACCTCTTCGACGCACTGGTGGCCCTGCGACTGCCCGCCGTCGCGCCGGAGAATGTCCACCTCGAGGTCGCGCTCGCCGCGTAGCACCTGGCGCAGCAAGACACCACCGACATTATCACCCACGTCTACGCGCAAATCGTCCACAAGGACTACTACATGCAAGAGGAGGATGATAGGATGCTGGCCTTCTTGGAGCGCAGGGCAACCTTGGACGACACTGTTCAGAAGCACATTGAGCTCGCCGCCAACGCCGCTGCTCCTCACACGTCGGTTGGTGACCCAGCGCACTAGGGCGTGAGGATGTCGTTGAACGTTGATGGATCCGTATGTATTTTTATCTTTCCGTCAAATCCATGTAGCAGTATATGATACTACAGTAATTATCTTACCTTTCGCATCAACTTCATAATTTCCGTACGTACTCCATGCATGAACGGCGCCAGAACCAAACTTCTCATTACTCTAGGCAAAATCGTTATTTTCTATCTTATTGGCCGCGCCATGGAGCAGAACCAAATTTTACAAGTTACGAGTTCAAAAGGAAAAGCCTGCCGTGTTCGCGTCGCACCCCCACACGGTTGGTCCGGCACGCCGCTCAAGCGGGAATGCGTGCGGTGTTGCATTTTCACTTACAAGTGGGACCGCAGTTGAGCAAACCGACTATCGGCAAACCCCCACCCCGCCCACCGCGCGATGGCTGAGAAAACAGGAGGGAGAAGAGATGGTTGTAGCACAGACTCCAAGAAAATTGGTGTCGGATGGGACTCGTGCGGGTGGCGTGTGCCGTACTGCTAGACGTGAACGCTAGTTATGGCCCATGCCACCCCACTAT
The DNA here is from genome assembly GCF_003073215.2 of Triticum urartu. Lineage (NCBI taxonomy): Eukaryota > Viridiplantae > Streptophyta > Magnoliopsida > Poales > Poaceae > Triticum > Triticum urartu. The sequence continues at coordinate 64,384,227 of NC_053028.1, forward strand.
ATTGAGTCTATATCGAGGTACGTAGAACAAATTTCCTGCAGTCTGTGCTCAGCCCTCCTCTATCTCTCTTCTCAGCCAGCGGACGCGTGGAGCCCATCGTCTGTTTGCTCACATGCGGCCCCACATGTCAGTGAAAACGCAAGAGGACCCACTGAACCTGCACATCTTTCACCTCGACGTGCTGGTGATGAAAAACAAATTCAATAAAGATCTTCGGTGGCCACTTTTGGAGTTACTCAAGAGTAGTAAGTTCTATTTACAGTTTAACCCAAGATGCACATCTCGTGGCTTCAACTACCACTCTATTTTCTTTCATGACACGACCTGGATGCTGGATGTGCCACGTGTCGGCAAAAGGAGGAAGAACCCGACCAAATCTTCGGTTCTGCTCTCGGATGAGATTAGTGCACTTGTTGGTACTCCTACTAGAATAGAGGCTAGACATGAGACTAGATGCGAGGAAGCAACGTCTACTTCTTTACACTTGAAGAAGAAAGAAGCACGCAAGATCGAGCCTCCGCAGATCAACAATGAATGCATCGAGAAGGCACTAATCCAACTTACAGGAGTAGTAAAATGTATTCTTGTGGTTCTTGTTTTCTTTGGTCTTGCTTTTCTAGTCAAAATTATCGTTGGAGTTCGTGCAAAACGAAGGTCCGTTTGGGGTCGTGCGTTGGAGTTGGCCTTACAAGTGGGACCGCAGTTAAGGAAAACGAGTATCGGCAAACCCCCACCTCGCCCGCCGCGCGATGGCTGAAGTTAGAGATAAAAACACCCCAAGTACCCTAACTTGCATGGAATGTGATGATTTAGTCCCAAACTTGCAAAATGTAACTCCATCATACCCCACCTTGCACTAGATGTGATGATTTAGTCCCCAGCCTATCACAGCTTAACAAGTGGCAGCCAAGTGGCTTGATCGGTCTTCGTCCGCATTTTTGCAGGAAACACCCTGTCGTCTTCTCTAATTAACCCATAGTACTAAATGTGAAGGTTCAGTTAACTGCAGGAAACACTGACTGATCTGTGAATGAACTTGAAAAGAAACTTTGCTTCAGGGCAGGGCAGGAGTACTAAGCTAAAGCCTAAAGGAACAAAAGTAACTTACGTACTTGATTGTAACCTAAGAAACAAAAGAACGGCGAAGAACTGACGACTAGCTGCTGCTAATTAGACACAAGCAACATTTTACAGCTGTTGTGCTACGTGTTGATACTGCCCAGCTGTCCTTTCACAGGATCGGCGAGCTGCTCGGGTTCCTCTCCCACGGCTTGGCCTGAGCGCTCGGGCCGGAGCCGAACGTCTCCACCACGCCGCTGCCGGTCTGAGCCATGCCGACCGCGCCGCCCATGGGCTGCATGAACACGGGGAGGCCCCTGCTCGTCATTGCGCCGGTGGGGCTCATCCCGAGCCCCAGGAAGTCCAGCGTGGCCGGCTTGGTGCTGAATAGTGATGAATGGCCCATCATGAGCTCCGGCAACCCCATCAGACCGCCGGTAGAGTCGTATGGTAACCCGAGGCCCAGCCCGGCCGACATCATCGGAGCTGGCTCGGCTCCAACCGCGACGGCCATTGCTGCAGCGACCCTTCCGGGAACTGCATTTGCATGGGCTCCTGGTGGTGGTGCTCCTGCTGTTGATGCTGACCTGACGACGCCGACGCCGACGACGATGACGAGATGTCCAGGCCCAGCCCACGCAGGAACGAGGAGCTCGACGAGGCGCCTTCTGAAGCAGCGTCGTGGCGGACATGTGTGCCGCCTTCTGAAGCAGGTTGAAGAGATTGCTCTAGCACGGACTCCAAGAAATAATATGGTGTCAGATGGATGTCGTGGTGGTGGCGTGTGTCGTACTCCTGGACGTGAATGCTTGTTCTGGCCCATGCCACCCTACTACTCCTACTACTTACTCCTACTATATAGTACTAGTATCGAGGATTCGAGGTGCTGGTTACGTACAGCGAACACATTAACATATGGCTACAGTAAAAACACCCGCCCGACGCACGAAGCATGTGAAGCTAATATAAATAGTGTACTACTATTGTTGATTGTCCTCATCCGATAACCTGTTGCAATGCACATACAATTATGTATTCAGAAAATATTTTTTTGCCTCGTCGCACCACTCACTCAGAGAAGCAACTCGAAAGCCATTCATAAATTTAGTAAGTTTATCACAGGCATATCATTTTATTACATACAACAGGTCATCAACCAACATCGACAACGAGGATACATTATAAATACTAAAGTTTTCACCACACAACAAATAACAAGCCATGAAATGAACTTCAACTCAACCATTTCGCGGCGTTGGAAACGCTTGCTTTGAACCACAAGTGATTCTCTGGGACGGGCCATCCGTTGTCGATCTGGAGACCAACGCAGGACTGATCATCCAGGCTGAAGCGGCCTACTATATCGGTACCAGGGTAGGGAACCACCCAAATGTCCGAGGTATAGACACAGTTGCTTCTCATAAATGTGTCAACAGCAGTTGGATCGCCTTTCACCATCATCAGATAGTTTTGTCCAAGGAAGAGCGAGTTTTCTCCAAGACTATCAATTCTGTGCCAGGGAGAAGGAGTTGGCGCTAGCACACTAGTATCCATCCCGAATACCATGCAACGGGTGTTGGAATAGGTCCGGAGAGTGCGACCATGGGAGACACATGCTTCCTTAGTAGTAACATCATCAGTGGGCTGTATACACACAAGAAGAGGTGATCCATCGGAATTAGTTGCCAGGCGCCACATAGTATATGGGCGCTGCTCGTGATCATCACCATCGGCATCTCCCCCTTGGTTATAAAAATTTTCAAGTATAGGTGGTGGGATGTTCACAGGACCATGGAAACACAAGAAGAAGGTTAATTAGTAAAGGGAAACTTGCTAACCCGCATGCATGTGGATGAAACAATTATAATTACGGTGGAAGACAAACGTACCGAAACTACGAGGATACCATGCAAAAAGAGTGCCACGAGTGGTGGCAGCAAACACAAGGCCCTCGTATTGAATTGCATCACAATACTCATTCATGCACAGAAACTGATTTTTGAGCAATGTCCATCGAGTCAAACCACTAAGGATGGCAACAAGCTTGTCAAAGATAGCAACAACTTCATAGTTGTTGTAATTCCAAGAGCGGTTGGGAACTCGACAAATTGCTATCTTCCGTAGAATACAGTCACCATGATCGTATTTGAACGCGCGTACATTACCGGTGTGCTCAACCTCTGGGCAGTGTGCTGAGATTTTTGGAAGTGGAACCCGGTGACGAGTGTACACATTCACAAGTTCCCACTCGCGGTTGGACCCAATGTAAACAACCCAATCTCCATTTGCGCCCGCCCAAGCCTTGCCCTCAAGCGATGGCATCTTAACATCATACGTATCATTATCAAGCGGCATCAACTGGCACAGGGCGAGGCCTCCGTCGTGCCGGCGCCAGTTATCAGGGTCACGGCGAAGAAGATAGGGGAGATCAAACCACTCCTTGACTCTTGGGTTCTTTGTAATGATGTTATTAGTTGAGTCGAGAATGGGCTTGAACGAACCTGCCATGCTAGCCGAGGTGATGACGTCGCACCGATCAATGAGTTCCTCCACCACGTCATCTTTCAGATCAGGGCAAGAATAACGGGGTCGTTTTCGACCTGTTCCCTCCATGGAGAAGACGATCGAACAATGGCAGAAGAAAGGGTGAAGGGCTGAAGGAAAATGGAGGAGGAAGAGGAAGAGCGTGCGACAGCAGTTCCAAATCGAGAGGGAAAGGCGAAGAGTCGGTGGACGGTTGCGAGTTTGCCACGGTTCATGAAGAGGCGCCCCGGCCTACACGTCCGTTCGGAAATACTCCTACTACTCGCCGTCGTCTCACTGATATGTTGGAACGGGACCACATGTCAACGAAACATGGTGTGTAATTTCTCGTGCAAAATGTGATCTGGCCGCGTTGGCCCGAGGTGCCGCATTAGTTATCGACCTTTATTTTTTTAATGGCGTGCCGATCAGTTTTGAAGCACGACTAACTGGTACTGTACGTGGAGAGGATGACAGCAGGAACCTGCCAAGGTCATGGCAGTACGCAAGGAAGTGACTCCTTATTTCAAGCCTATAAAAAATGGCTCCTTCTAGTGGATTTCTGACATCTGGGTCCCAGGCCATTGTCAACGTAGTCAATAAACGAGAGAATTGCACAACGAGCGGCTGACACCAGGGACCCAGCAGCTCGCCTAGTTATTTTTGTTTTCGGTTAATTTGATAAATGCCACTCCAAATCTGGTGTATCCGAGAAATGCCATTGCAATTTTCAAAGTTTGAAAAATGCCATTTCATGCCATTTCTAGTGGCATTTTTCGAAGTCTGGAGTGGCGTTTTTCAAAGTTGGAAACTGCAGTGGCGTTTTTCAAAGTTTGCAAAAATTGCAGTGGCATTTTTCAAAGTTTGGAAATTGCAGTGGCATTTTTATGAATCGCCATAATTGGAGTGACATTTATCTAATTTGTTTTTGAGACGGAAGCAGAGTGTCAACTGGGCTGTGCGGGACACTCTGGTCTGTCTAGACAACCTTTTCTTTTATGTTTACCACAGACCAGCCCAGTAGTTTTTTTTTTCTGAAAATGGCTAGCCCAGTTTTTTTTTGATTTGTCAAGTAAGTCGCTTTATCAGGCCTACAGGGCTGCAAATCTTTCAAGACGAAGAGAGCTTCATTCATCTGGCCGAGAAAATGGCCTATCAGTAATGAGAAATGGGCTGTATATTTTTAAAACACATCAAACCGGCAATTATTTTCAAATATCTTTTTTTCATTTCGAGATTTTAAATTGCATTGATTTTTATGCGTGGACAATTTATTGGATTTATATTAATATACATTTATTTTTAAAATCAGTCTGAATGTGACTCGAAATTTCGGGATTAAAAACAGTTCAGACCCCACCGACATATGCAAAATTTCGTATAATTTTTTAACCGTGGCCACAATATGGGCTGTAATACTAACATAAAGAATATGGGCTCCAAAAAAACCCGTAAGAATTAGCAAATAGGCTGTAAATTATTTGAAACTAGTCGTCAACCCGTGCGATCGCACGGGCTAGTCTATTTATATATAGATTTTTCTGATTTGTAGTTTTGTTAACTTTTGTTAAATGCAATATGTATAAGAATTGAAAAATAATAATATAATACAATTTTAAATCCTTGCGAACATACAACATTGCATATTCTCTAGCATGTGAAAAGGAGATATATATTCTTTTTAATGAATTCATGATCATATAATCTACAAAAATCTATTGTTCACATAAATATGTCCGAGTAATGTTTGATTGTCATGTTATATTTTTTTGGGAGTTGTTCATAGATCTTTACCCACACTACATATGAATTCATCTTTAGAAAAAAGAACACTACGCATCAATGAAAAATATACTACATGACAACATGGAAATATTCACAAATATCTTCATTTGCATATTTAATAACTGAGTGTCTTCAAGCCCTGAATATTAGGTAACATGTCTTACTTTGAAAAGGATATTTTTTAAGACAAAACAATTACTATATTTTTTTCTTTTATTAAGTGTGATTTGAAGTCTTGTGTGCTTTCTTATCAATTGCGAAAACTCCAAACTCATGATATCGTGCAGAAAATCCTAATTGCTCTTTTGATCTCAGTATTTTCAAATTGCATTTTAAAATAACAGAAAAATGTACATGTATATGTGCACTACCAAACTTTACACTACATCATATAATATTTTTATTTGTATGTTACGCTAGAAGTCTAATGCATGCACTATTTGCTATTTCAGATGCACTATAAGTAATTTTGCATCATAACCCACTAAATATTTTTAGTGAATGTTACATATATGTGGACATTTGCATGCTGGAAAAATCCAGTTATTTGTCCGATTTAACAAAGGGATGTCATTCGTTTTTATTTCTTTGGCTATTTCCCGCTATTTGTTTTTGGCTATTTGAAGCCGGAGAGCAATACATTTGCATTGTATATGGTTAGAATTTTGTTATGAAAGATAATGAGAAAAAACATAAAAAGTACATGTAATTTTTTTTCCATCAAAAACATGTGAGCACATGTTTCTCCTCCATTAATAACTCCACACTTTTATTTTATTTATGCCCAATTAACTTGTAAAAATGATAACTTCCCACCAAGCCTAAATAATTTATATGTAATATAAATTATAAGGAAATACCGTTTGATGTTTATAAGAAACAAATGGAAAGACAAAGATCTAATGGACAATGTTAACATCTTTTCAGAAAAAACAGTCGAGCACAACATCCGTACAGAGAAACACATAGCCATGAGGCATGTATGTACTACGTAACACGTTGCATTCATAAACAGCTACAGAGATTAAAAAATACATATAATTAGGAACTGAGTACCTGTGGTGAGTGACAACCATATCAACAGACATGGATGATGTCATTGCTCGACAAAACATTGTCGTTGTTGTTGCTTCTACCGCCATAGGGCATCAGTCGTAGCAGTTGCCACGAACAAAGTACGGCTTGTCTCTGCCGGCCAGATGTGTTTGATGTCCTCTTGTACATCCCAATACGTAGGAATTATCTCCTGCGCAGCAGGTCATTGCGCGGTGGTTCAAGCTGAGTGCCAACCTGGAAAAGCTATAGAAGATCATCGGGTCTAGCGACAATAGCAAAAAGAGAAGCAGCGGAACGGTCGTTGTCCAGAGAGAGAAAGAGAGGACTATTGGCACAGGTCCTGAATCATGTCGCACGGGTCCTAGGAACTTAATATTTTTTGAAAGAACTTCTTTTTTTGAAAGATCCTAGGAACTTAATTTTCATCTCCGAAGAAGACATGTTCACACAGCCATGCTAAATTCCTAAGCAGCACGTAATCTAGATTGATTCACTTCTACATATGCACGTATGTACGCACAGGTAATCCAGATCGATTTCTTTAATCTGCTAAGACACACATATCAGAGATATGGTTGATGGCAAAAGGAACATGGACGTATTGGCCTCCGGCGTTGACTGTGAACGGTGATGAAGCAAGCTACCATGATTCGTTCCTAGTGCAATCGTTCATGAAGCTTGGCCGGCGAGATAAGCACGTAGAAGGCAATCTCGATTGACCTAACTATTTGATAGAAGTCAGCGGCGTGAGATGGAGACACGATTAAGAGAGAGATCGGAAAGATTTTTTTTTAGCAAAGAGATTGATATTTGACATCATTACGTCCCTAAGGAATATCACGATCAAAGATTTCATCTCCACATCTAATAAAGTAATAATCCAACGGCTAAGAGCTGATTAGATATGATGCTCTTTTTTTCACGTGTAGGGTTGCTCTTTTTTTCTTCACAAAAGTAACATGAGGTTTTCTAATTACTTCACATCTGATTGATCCGTATATGTTGACTCTTTTTTGCTCCACAAAAGTAACGTAAATTGAAATAATGGCAAATGGGTTGTATGTTGTTTTTCACAGATTTGAGGCTTTCCACAGATGGCCTGTATACTGTTGGATGTCCATCCAACGACCGTCGTGCTTCTTCAACCTCTGCTCTTTCTGCTCCAGCCGCTCAAACAAGCGCCAGCGGGACTGCCTGCTCCCTCCTTCCCGCGGCCGGCTGTGCTGCCGCGCAGACCTCACCGCCCGACCGTACTCCCATCGCTGGCCTAGCCATTCCTCTACTCACCCACACCCGCTGTTATTCTCGGGCGACGGCAGACGAACCAGTAAACCCTCGTACAGTCGTACTCCCCTCCGCGTGGGAAACAAAAACAATGGCCGAGTCTTCCCTGCCTCCGTGTCATTCCCTTCCTAGGCCTCGCCGTTGTCCACCGCCCTGGTGCTCTCGGCGTGGCGTGGTCAACGACCGACATGCATCTGAAGTGGACTGTACGTGGAGAGGTTGACAGCTGGGTCCACGGCCGCACGCAAGAAAATGCCTCCTTATTACGCGCAAAATAATGATTTCCTTCACCTGACATCTGAGACCCACTGAAACGGCCTCTGTATTTCGCGAAAAAAACGTTACCGCCGCTGACAGCTCGGACCCACTAGCTATATCTTCGCACGCAAAGAAGTGCCTCCTTATTACGCACAAAAAAATGAATACTCCCGCTGCTAGCTGGGACCCAATATAGTGGGCCTACTAAGTTGACGGGGACGAAGGGCTTTGTCAACTTAGTTAATATGCACGATTCTAGCTCGACTGACCGTACGATGTCCATCCAATGGCCGTAGTGCTTCTTCAACCTCTGGTCTTCTTGCTCCAGCCGCTCAAAGCAGCGCCGGTCGTGCCGCCTGCTCCTGCCTCCCGTGGCCGGCTGTGCTGCCACGGAGGCCTCACCGCCCCCATACTACTCCCACCGCTGGCCAGGCCATCCCTCCACTCCACTCACCCACGCCCCCTGTTATTCTGCGGCGACGGCAGCGCAGCCGAACCAGTGAACCCTCGTACTCCTCTCCGCGTGGGCATCCACTGCCGCGTCTTCCCCGACTCCATGTCGTCCCCTTCCTAGGCCTCGCCGTCGTCCACCGCCGTGGTGTTGTCGGCGTGGCGTGGTCAATGTGGTCAACGACCGAATTCCATCAGAAGAATACTGTACGTGGAGAGGCTGACAGCTGGGTCCACGGCAGCCGCAAGGAAGTACCTCCTTATTACGCAGAAAATAATTATTCCTCCACCTCACAGCAGGGACCCACGGGACGCCCACCAGTATATCACGAAAAAAACGTTTGCCCCTGACTGCTGGGACCCACCCGACGGGCCACCGTATTTCACGAAAAAAACGTTCCCCCTGCTGTCAGCTCGGACCCACCGGAAGTGCCTCCTTATTACGCACAAAAAAATAAATACCCCCCTGCTAGCTGGGACCCACCTTAGTGGCAGGCTGACTTGTGGGCCTACTAAGTTGACGGGGACGGAGGGCTTTGTCAACTTAGTCAATATGCATGATTCTAGCTCCAATGACCGTACGATGTCCATCCAACGGTCGTAGTGCTTCTTCAACCTCTGGTCTTCTTGCTCCATCCGCCCAAACCAGCGCCGGTCGTGCCTCGTGCTCCTGCCTCCCGTGGCCGGCTGCGATGCGACGGAGGCCTCACCGCCCCCTACTACTCCCACCGCTGGCCAGGCCATCCCTCTACTCACCCACACCCCCTGTTATTCTGCGGCGATGGCAGCCTCACACCGTAGCGAATTAGTGAACCCTCGTACTCCTCTACGCGTGGGCATCCACTGCCGCGTCTTCCCCGGCTCCGCGTCGTCCCCTTCCTAGGCCTCGCCGTCGTCCACCGCCCTGGTGCTCTCGGCGCAGCGTGGTCAACGTGGTCAAGGAACGGCTTCCATCGGACGTGGACTGTACGTGGAGAGGCTGACAGCTGGGTCCACGGCCACAGCAAGGAAGTGCCTCCTTATTACGTGCAAAATAATTATTCCTCCACCTGACAGCGGGGATCCACCGGACGGGCCACCAGTATTTTGCGAAAAAATTGTTTCCCCCTGACTGCTAGGACCCACCGGACGGGCCACCGTATTTCGTGAAAAAAACGCCCCCCCCCGTTGTCAGCTCGGACCCACCGGAAGTGCCTCCTTATTACGCACACAAAAATGAATACTCCCCCGGCTAGCTGGGACCCACCTTGCTGGGAGGCTGACTTGTGGGCCTACTAAGTTGACGGGGACGAAGGGCTTTGTCAACTTAGTCAATATGCACGATTCTAGCTCCAGTGACCGTACGATGTCCATCCAACGGCCGTAGTGCTTCTTCAACCTCTGATCTTCTTGCTCCAGCCGCCCAAAGCAGCGCCGGTCGTGCCGCATGCTCCTGCCTCCCGTGGCCGGCTGTACTGCCACAGAGGCCTCACCGCCCCCTACTATTCCCACCGTTGGCCAGGCCCTGCGGCGACGGCAGCCTCACACCGCAGCCAAACTAGTGAACCCTCACAGTCCTCTCCGTGCAGGCTTCCACTGTCGCGTCGTCCCCTTCCTATGCCTCGCCGTCGTCCACCGCCATGGTGCTCTCCGCGCGGCGTGGTCAACGTGGTCAAGGAACGACTTCCATCGGAAAAGTACTTGTACGTGGAGAGGCTGACAGCTGGGTCCACGGCCACAGCCCAGTTTTTTTGTGATTTGCCAAGTAAGTCGCTTTGTCAGGCATGTTGGGCTGCAAATCTTTCAAGACAAGGAGAGTTTTCATTCGGCTGGCCGAGAAAATGGCCCATTAGTAATGAGAAATGGGTTGTACATTTTTAAAACACATCAAACCGGCAATTAGTTTCAAATATCTTTTTTTCATTTCAAGATTTTAAATTACATTAATTTTTATGCGTGGAGAATTTGTTGGATTTTATATTGATATACATTTATTTTTAAAATCAGTTTGAATGTGAGTCGAAATTTCGGGATTAAAAACAGTTCGGACCGCACCGAAATATGCAAAATTTTGTATAATTTTTTAACCGTTGCCACAATATGGGCTGTAATGCTAACAAAAAGAATATGGGCTCCAAAAAAACCTTAAGAATTAGCAAATGGGCTGTAAATTATTAGAAATAATGGCAGATCGGTTGTATACTGTTTTCCACAGATTTGAGGCTTTCCTAAAAAAGGTTGACACACAAGCACTGACTGTTGGATGTCCATCCAACGGCCGTCGTGCTTCTTCAATCTCTGCTCTTCCTGCTCCAGCCGCTCAAACAAGCGCCGGCGGGACTGCCTGCTCCCTCCTCCTCGCGGCCGGCTATGCTGCCGCGCAGGCCTCACCGCCTGACCGTACTCCCATCGCTGGCCTAGCCATCCCTCTACTCACCCACACCTGCTGTTATTCTCTGGCAACGGCAGACGAACCAGTAAACCCTCGTACAGTCGTACTCCCCTCCGCGTGGAAAACAACTGCCGAGTCTTCCCTGCCTCCGTATCGTCCCCTTCCTAGGCCTCGCCGTCGTCCACAGCCCTGGTGCTCTCGGTGCGGCGTGGTCAACGTGGTCAAGAAACGACTTCCATCGGACGTGGACTGTACGTGGAGAGGCTGATAGCTGGGTCCAAGGCCGCAACAAGGAAGTGCCTCCTTATTACGCGGAAAATAATGATTCCTCCACCTGACAGCTGGGACCCACTGGACGGGCCACTGTATTTCGCAAAAAAAAGGTTTCCCCTGACTGTTGGGACCCACCAGCTACATCTTCGCACGCAAAGAAGTGCGTCCAGGCAAAAAAAACGATTCGCCCCCTGACTGCTGGGACCCACCAGCAACATCTTCGCAGGCAAGGAAGTGTCTGACTGTTGGGACCCACCTGGTCGAAGCATACGTAGCGTTGTCATTCTGGTCGCGAACGTGTACGTACATACTGGTCGATGTAGAGGCGCGCACGTGTCATAGTAGAGGTGCACACATGTCGTAGTAGAGGCGCACATGTAGTGTACACGTACGTACAGCGGCCAGGGTGCAAGAAAGAAAATACGGCCACGTATGTGTACATATGGGCGGGGTCTCGAACGCCTACTCGTGCATACATACGGACAGGGCTCGTGTACATGGCTGGGTCGGAACGGAGAAACAGCGTCGTCGTCGTGTTCATGGTGAGGCAACGGAATGCGTCGTGTTCATGGGGAGGCAACGGAATGCGTCGTGTTCATGGGGAGGCAACGGAATGCGTCGTGTTCATCGGAGGGCTTGGACGGAACATGTGATGGAAACGAGGCCTGGCGTACCGCAGAACGGAGGAAACGGCTTGTGTTCGACCAGCCACGTTCGAAACGGGATCCTGTTCATCGGAAGGGGTCTGGCGTACCGCAAAATGGAGGAAACGGACCTCCTACGGTCGAAACGGGGGTCCTGTTGACCGGGAGGGGTGTGGTGTACCGCAAAACGGACGAAACGGACTTGTGTTGGAGCGCTACGGTCGAAACGGGGGTCCTGTTCATCGGGAGGGGTGTGGCGTACCGCAAAACTTGACCCCACAGGATACTGTTCATCTCCACCGTCGAGCCCCTCCAGCCTCCACGAGCTACTGTTCATCCACCGTCGACCTCCTCCAGCCTCCACCTGCGACTGTTCATCCACGGGCTCCTGTTCATCCAGCCTCCACCGCGCGCTACTCCACCGGCTACTGTTCAACCAGCCCTCTCCACGGGCTCCTGTTCAACCACCCCTCCACAGGCTACTGTTTATCCTGCCCTCCATCGTCTACTGTTCATCCAGCCCTCCATGGGGTCCTGTTCATCCAGCCCCAACCGGCTCGATCGATCGGGGTCCTGTTCATCCAGAGGCAACACCACGGGGTCCTGTTCATCCCCCCCCACCGGGAACTGTTCATCCAACCCCCCCCCCAGCAACGCTCACTGTTCATCCATAGGCATCATCGATCGGCTTCAATTAGCAGCAGTAGCGAAGGAATCGCTCGATCGGTTTCAATTAACAGCCATCGATCGATCGCTCGGGTTCAGTAACGCGTAGCCTGCAGTGCAATCGCTCGGGTTCAGTTAGAGCCCAACGCCTCGCTCAGGTTTAGTTAGAGTCAACGCCTCGCACACACGCATGTACGTGTACGAGAGAAGCACGCATCGCTCGGCCCCAACCTCCCACCGTAACCGGGAACTCCCCGAAATTTTCCTCGCCCTCGCTTCTACCATGGTTTTTTTCATCATGGACGGCCCAAAGAATGTCATGCAGCTGCGTCTCCAGCCCGCCCAGGATGAAAAGCCCATTTTCAGTCATGATTTTTTGTCATAGAAGTAGGAGCCCCCCCCCCCCACATCTATGATGATACCGGGTTTTGTCACAATTATCATCATAGAAGTGTCATATGTATGATAGAAAAAAATTTCGTTCGGCCCAAAATGTCATGGATGTGTCTTTTTTTGTAGTGTATGTACCAGTAGCTATGTGTTTGATCTCTCTCTCTCTCTCTCGTGTTCTTGAGGTGGTACGATCTTGATGTATCGCGAGCTTTGCTATTATAGTTGGATCTTATGATGTTTTCTCCCCCCTCTACTCTCTTGTAATGGATTGAGTTTTCCCTTTGAAGTTATCTTATTGGATTGAGTCTTTAAAGATTTGAGAACACTTGATGTATGTCTTGCCGTGCGTATCTGTGGTGACAATGGGATATCATGTGATTCACTTGATGTATGTTTTGGTGATCAACTTGCGGGTTCCGCCCATGAACCTATGCATAGGGGTTGGCACACGTTTTCGTCGTGATTCTCCGGTAGGAACTTTGGGGCACTCTTTGAGGTTCTATGCGTTGGTTGAATAGATGAATCTGAGATTGTGTGATGCATATCATATAATCATACCCACGGATACTTGAGGTGACATTGGAGTATCTAGGTGACATTAGGGTTTTCGTTGATTTGTGTCTTAAGGTGTTATTCCAGTACGAACTCTAGGGCTGTTTGTGACACTTATAGGAATAGCCCAACGGATTGATTGGAAAGAATAACTTTGAGGTGGTTTCGTACCCTACCATAATCTCTTTGTTTGTTCTTCGCTATTAGTGACTTTGGAGTGACTCTTTGCTGCATGTTGAGGGATAGTTATGTGATCCAAATATGTTATTATTGTTGAGAGGACTTGCACTAGTGAAAGTATAAACCCTAGGCCTTGTTTCAACACATTGCAATACCGTTTACGCTCACTTTTATCATTAGTTACCTTGCTGTTTTTATATTTTCAGATTACAAAAACCTTTATCTACTATCCATATACCACTTGTATCACCATCTCTTCGCCGAACTAGTGCACCTATACAATTTACTATTGTATTGGGTGTGTTGGAGACACAAGAGACTTTTTGTTATTTGGTTGTAGGGTTGCTTGAGAGAGACCATCTTCATCCTATGACTCTTACGGATTGATAAACCTTAGGTCATCCACTTGAGGGAAATTTGCTACTGTCCTACAAACCTCTGCACTTGGAGGCCCAACAATGTCTACAAGAAGAAGGTTGTGTAGTAGACATCAGTGAGTGAGTTGCAATCTCATAGATTTAGATTCAACCAAGTACCTACACGGGTTAGATAACATGCAAGGTGCAAATATATCCAAGACATAAGATAGTCAACATAAGAGAAATATCAAGGATTAGTCATAGGCTCATGCCTTGCATGTCTCAAATGGAGTTCCTACTCCAAGTTTGAAGCATCAATGATGTTCAATTCACCTCTTAACCTGCAAAACACTTTCTCATCAAGTGGCTTCGTGGATATATCAGCTAACTGCTTTTCAGTGCGAACATGCTTAAGATTAATGTCCCCTTTGGCAACATGATCTCGAATGAAATGATGACGAACTTCAACATGCTTAGTTCGAGAATGTTGCACGGGATTGTGAACAATCTTAATAGCACTTTCATTGTCACAAAATAATGGAACATGTTTCACAGATATCCCATAATCTTTAAGAGTTTGGGTCATCCAAAGTAATTGAGCACAACATGATCCAGCGGCAATGTATTCCGCTTCAGTGGTGGATAAGGATACCGAGTTTTGTTTCTTGGAAGACCAAGACACAAGAGATCTACCAAGAAATTGACAAGTACCCGAAGTGGACTTTCTATCAACCTTGTCACCGGCATAGTCCGAGTCGGAGTAGCCAACAAGATTAAAGGAGGCCCTCTTTGGATACCAAATGCCAAAATTTGGTGTATGGATTAAGTATCTCACTATCCTTTTCACGGCCTTAAGATGACATTCTTTAGGAGCGGCTTGATATTGTGCACGCATGCACACACTTAGCATAATATCAGGACGAGAAGCACATAGATATAACAATGAACCAATCATAGAGCGATAAACCTTTTGATCAACCGATTCACCATCTTTGGTTAAATCAAGATGTCCACTAGTAGGCATGGGTGTAGTCATACCTTTGCATTCTTGCATATTGAACTTCTTGAATAAGTCCTTGGTGTACTTCGTTTGAGAGACAAAGGTGCCTTCCTTAGTTTGCTTGATTTGCAAACCAAGAAAGAATTTGAGTTCACTCATCATCGACATCTCAAACTTCTCCAACATTAGCTTTCCAAACTTTTCACTATAGTGAGGGTTAGTTGATCGAAATATAATATCATCGACATAAATTTGCCACACAAATAGTTCTCCATTAACCCTTTTAGTAAAAAGAGTAGAATCTATTTTTCCAATTTCAAAGCCTTTTTCAATAAGGAACTTGGTCAAGCATTTATACCATGCTCTAGGAGCTTGTTTAAGACCATAAAGAGCTTTGTGAAGTTTGTAAACATGATTGGGTTTCTTAGGATTGACAAATCCGGGAGGTTGCTTAACATAAACTTCCTCCTCTATTTCACCATTTAGAAAAGCACTTTTAATTTCCATTTGGTACAAGGTGATATCATGATGATTAGCATAGGCAAGTAAGATGCGAATGGACTCAAGTCTAGCAACGGGGGCATATGTCTCACCATAGTCCATACCTTCAACTTGAGTGTAGCCTTGGGCGACAAGACGTGCTTTGTTGCGAACTACTTGTCCATCTTCATCTTGCTTGTTGCGAAACACCCATTTGGTACCAATGATGTTGTGGTTGTTGTCGGGCTTCTCAACTAATGTACAAACTTGATTTCTCTCAAAGTTGTGTAGCTCTTCATGCATGCCATTTATCCAATCTAGATCTTCCAAAGCTTCTTCAACCTTCATAGGTTCAATGCTAGAGATGAATGAATAGTGTTCACAAAAGTTAGCTAAACGAGTTTTTGGGCGAGTGATTCTCCCGGTTTGGATATCATTGTAGATTTGCTCGACGGGATGGTCTTTAGTAACTCTTGCTCGAACTCATGAAAGCTTTTGCTTGGATCTTGGTTGAAAATCTTCTTCATCTTGTTCTTCTTCTTGGCCTTCTTTGTTGTTGACATTGTCGTTCTCTTGTCGTGGTGGAGAAGGAGGTTGTTGGCGTTGATCTTGGTGCACTTCCTCGTTTTCTTCATCTTGGTGTGTCCCACTTGTGGATGCTTCCGTATCAACTCTTGGTTCACCTTGTCGTGAGGTAGAAGCTTCCACTTGGATGGACGAGGTACTCTCCTTCACCTCCGTTGGACGAATCTTGCCAATAGACAAGTCTTGGATTGCTTCCAAAGGGTCTTTGTCTTCTACATCAATTGGCAATTGCTCTACTTGTGAGCTGTTAGATTCATCAAACTTCACATCTACCGTCTCTTCAACCTTCCGGGTGAAATTATTGTAGACACGGTATGTGTGAGAGTTTGAGCCATAACCAAGTAGGAAACCTTCATGAGACTAAGGAGCAAATTTAGAACGACGATGCTTATCAAGAATGTAGCACTTTGAGCTGAATACTCGAAAGTATCCAACATGTGGTTTGTCACCGGTGAGGAGCTCGTATGCCGTCTTGCCGAGTAGCTTGTGAAGATACAAGCGATTTGTTGCATGACAAGCTGTCTCAACCACTTCCGCCCAAAAGTGCTTTGGCGTCTTGTAATCATCAAGCATCGTTCTCGACATTTCGATGAGTGTCCGGTTCTTCCTCTCAACAACTCCATTTTGTTGAGGTGTGTACGTAGCCGAGAACTCATGTGAAATCCCTTCTTCGTCAAGAAAGGTGTCCACATTTGCGTTCTTGAACTCCGTTCCATTGTCGCTGCGAACCTTCTTGATTTTCACTTCAAATTGATTTGGGGCCTTCCTAGTGAAGTTTTTGAAGATCTTTTGGACCTGCGATTTATCATCGAGAAAGAACACCCACATAAATCTTGAAAAATCATCAACTATAACTAGACCAAAAGAATTTCCACCGAGACTTTTGTAAGCGTCAGGACCAAAAAGATCCATGTGAAGTAGCTCGAGTGGCCTCCTTGTGGTCATGATGTTCTTCATGTGATGCCTTCCTCCAACCTGTTTACCTGCTTGACAAGCGCTGCAAAGTCTATCCTTATCAAATATGACATCGTTAACGTCAAGGATATGATTTCCTTTAATAAGCTTGTCAAGGTTTCGCATACCGACATGACCTAATCGTCTATGCCATAACCAACCTTTAGAGGATTTAGCAATTAAGCAAGTTCTAGGTTGAGCCTTTTTAGTGAAATCAACAATGTAAAGATCACCTCTGCGTATACCGTTAAAGACTATTTTATGATTATCTCTACGAAACACTTGGCAATCTACTTCAGTAAATAGGACATTGAAACCGAAATCAGCAAGTCTAGATACTGAAAGTAAATTGTAGCCAAGAGATTCAACGAGCATGACATTTTGTATGGAGCTATCATGTGATATGGCCACCTTACCGAGGCCAACCACCTTACCCTTTGAATTGTCATCGAAAGAGACATACTTTCGAGGACCATCGTTTTCAGCAAGCTCACGAAACATGCCTTTATCTTCGGTCATGTGATCGGTACATCCACTATCAAGAACCCATTCCTTTCCTCATTCCATATATCCCCGAAGATTTGCCATAAGACCAAAGTGTCTCATTGCATCATCAAGATCAAAATCACTATCATCATCCTCGTCATAGTATCCATGTTCAACATCGTCATGTGGTGGATCAAATCCTAGAGAGGGTGATTCGTTAGAGTGAGTTTGACAATGATCTTCTTTATGAATTTTAATAGCTTCGGAAATAATATCACTAATAATTCCAACATCTCCTTTGACACGCATAAGGTTTGTAAGCTCAAATAGACAATCACCAAACATTGGATCATTGGAATTCATCTTACTCAAGGCAATAGACTTATGGAGAATTTCATCTAGATTTTTCAAGGAACAATTTGTAAAGTGTTCCTCAAGAAATTTCCATATGGTGTAGGCACACTTAAGAGTAGGCAAACATCCAATCAAGTTTCTAGGCAAGCCTCTAGTGATAAGATTAACAGTTCTAAGATTGTGAATCATGTCAATTGACTCATCAAGGGTAGGATGCATGGGATCAACATGAGGTGCACAAGGGCTAGCAATATAATTGTTCAAATGATATTCATTGAAAATCACAAGCATCTCATTTTTCCACTCATGAAAATACTCTCCATCTAGTATAGGCACTCTATGTCTAAGACTCCCCAAAGTAGACTCATCCATCTTCCTCCAATGGTGTTTAAACCAAAGCAATGGAGACCAAAGCTCTGATACCAATTGAAAGGATCGAGAAGAGGTGTCTAGAGGGGGGTGATTAGACACTAAGTACCAAAAGTTGCAGCTTTTAATTTCTTTAAGTTGAAGTGGAGTTTTGGCACAAGTTTAACAAACACAATACATATCAAGCAAGCATGCAAAGAGTATATGAGCAACGGAAAGTAAAGCATGCAACTTGCAAGAATATAAAATGATGGGATTGGAGTGTGCAAACACAATTTGGAGACACGGAGATTTTTGAGACATGGTTCCGATAGGTGGTGCTATCGTACATCCACGTTGATGGAGACTTCAACCCGCGAAGGGTAATGGCTGCGCGAGTCCACGGAGGGCTCCACCCACGAAGGGTCCACGAAGAAGCAACCTTGTCTATCACACCATGGCCGTCGTCCACGAAGGACTTGCCTCACTAGGGTAGATCTTCACGAAGTAGGCGATCTCCTTGCCCTTACAAAATCCTTGGTTCAACTCCACAATCTTGTCGGAGGCTCCCAAGTGACACCTAGCCAATCTAGGAGACACCACTCTCCAAGAAGTAACAAACGGTGTGTTGATGATGAACTCCTTGCTCTTGTGCTTCAAATGATAGTATCCCCAACACTCAACTCTCTCCCACAGGATATGGATTTGGTGGAAAGAAGATTTGAGTGGAAAGCAACTTGGGAAGGATAGAGATCAAGATTCATATGGTAAGAATGGAATATCTTGGCCTCAACATAAGTGTAGGTGGTTCTCTCTCAGAAAAGGTAAGTTGGAAGTGTAGGTTCGTTCTGATGGCTCTCTCCACGAATGAAGAGGAGGTGGAGGGGTATATATAGCCTCCACACAAAATCTAACCGTTACACACAACTTGCCAATCTTGGTGGGACCGAATTGATAAACTCGGTAGGACCGATTCAGCAAATCTAGTGACCATTAGGATTTTCAGTGGGACCGACATGCAACTCGGTAGGATCGATATGGTTAGGGTTAGGGCATAACGTAATCTCGGTGAGACCGATTACACAAACTCGGTGAGACCGATTTTGGTAATAAGCTAACCAGAGAGTTGGTCAGGTAAACTTGGTGGGACCGATTCTCTCATTTCGGTGAGACCGAAATGTTACGAAAAAGAAAAAGAGAGTTTACATTGCAATCTCGGTAGGACCGATTACGCAAACTTGGTGAGACCAATTTTGGTAATAAATCCATACAGAGAGATTGCAATCCCATCTCGGTGAGACCGAGATCCCTATCGGTGAGACCGATTTGCCTAGGGTTTGTGGCAGTGGCTATGACATCTGAACTCGGTGGGGCCGAGTTTGACTTTTGGTTTAGGTCATATGTCGATGTGAGAAAGTAGTTGAGGGCTTTGGAGCATATCACTAAGCATTTTGAGCAACAGCCTCATTAAGCAACACCTCATCCCTCCTTGATAGTATTGGCTTTTCCTATAGACTCAATGTGATCTTGGATCACTAAAATAGAAAATGTAGAGTCTTGAGCTTGGAGCTTGAGCCAATCCTTTTGTCCTTAGCATCTTGAAGGGGTTCCACATCCTCTAGTCCATGCCACTTCATTGTTGAACTTATCTGAAACATATTAGGTAAAAGTGTTAGTCCAACAAGAGATATGTTGACATTAATTACCAAAACCACCTAGGGGGCACTTGTGCTTTCAGTGCGGCTCGGATCCCACCTCTCCTGGCCATGGCCGGCCGAGGGGCCTTTGCGCCTGCTACCTCTTGAGCTTGCATTGGATTTCCCCGAAGAGGAAGGGATGATGCAGCAGAGTAGTGTAAGTATTTCCCTCAGTTTTTGAGAACCAAGGTATCAATCCAGTAGGAGGCCACGCTCAAGTCCCTCGTACCTGCACAAAACGATAGCTACTCGCAACCAACGCGATTAGGGGTTGTCAATCCCTTCACGGTCACTTACGAGAGTGAGATCTGATAGATATAATATTTTTGGTATTTTTGGTATAGAGATGCAAAGTGAAAAGTAAAAGGCAAAGTAAAAAAGCAAAGCAAGATTAAAGTGATGGAGATTAATATGATGAGAATAGACCCGGGGGCCATAGGTTTCACTAGTGGCTTCTCTCAAGAGCATAAGTATTCTACGGTGGGTGAACAAATTACTGTTGAGCAATTGACAGAATTGAGCATAGTTATGAGAATATCTAGGCATGATCATGTATATAGGCATCACGTCCGTGACAAGTAGACCGAAACGATTCTGCATCTACTACTATTACTCCACTCATCGACCGCTCTCCAGCATGCATCTAGAGTATTAAATTAAAAACAGAGTAACACTTTAAGCAAGATGACATGATGTAGAGAGATAAATTCATGCAATATGAAATAAACCCCATCTTGTTATCCTCGATGGCAACGATACAATACGTGCCTTGCTGCCCCTTCTGTCACTGGGAAAGGACACCGCAAGATCGAACCCAAAGCTAAGCACTTCTCCCATGGCAAGAACTACCAATCTAGTTGGCCAAACCAAACGGATAATTCGAAGAGACTTGCAAAGATAACCAATCATACATAAAAGAATTTAGAGAAGATTCAACTATTATTCATAGATAGACTTGATCATAAACCCACAATTCATCGATCTCAACAAACACACCACAAAAAGAAGAAGATTACATCGAATAGATCTCCACGAGAGAGGGGGAGAACTTTGTATTGAGAGCCAAAAAGAGAGAAGAAGCCATCTAGCTACTAACTATGGACCCGAAGGTCTGAGGTAAACTACTCACACTTCATCGGAGAGACTATGATGATGTAGAAGCCCTCCGTGATGACGGCCCTCTCCGGCGGAGCTCCGGAACAGGCCCCAAGATGGCATCTCGTGGATACAGAAAGTTGTGGCGGTGGAATTAGGATTTTGGCTCCTTTTCTGATCGTTTGGGGGTACATAGGTATATATAGGAGGAAGGAGTACGTCGGTGGAGCGCCGAGGGGCCCACGAGGCAGGGCCGCGCCCTAGGGGGGCGCCCCCACCCTCGTGACCGCCTCTTTGACTCCTTGGAGTAGGGTCCAAGTCTCCTGGATCACGTTCGGTGAGAAAATCACGTTCCCGAAGGTTTTATTCCGTTTGGACTCTGTTTGATATTCTGTTTCTCCGAAATACTGAAATAGGCAAAAAAAACAGCAATTCTGGGCTGGGCCTCCGGTTAATAGGTTAGTCCCAAAAATAATATAAAAGTGGAAAATAAAGCCCAATATAGTCCAAAACAGTAGATAATATAGCATGGAGCAATCAAAAATTATAGATACGTTGGAGACGTATCAGGCATCCCCAAGCTTAATTCCTGCTCGTCCTCGAGTAGGTAAATGATAAAAAGAGAATTTTTTATGCGGAGTGCTACTTGGCATAATTTCAATGCAAATCTTCTTAATTGTGATATGAATATTCAGATTCGAAAGATTCAAGACAAAAGTTTATATTGACATATAAATAATAATACTTCAAGCATACTAACAAAGCAATTATGTCTTCTCAAAATATCATGGCCAAAGAAAGTTATCCCTACAAAATCATATAGTCTGGCTATGCTCTATCTTCACCACACAAAGTATTTAAATCATGCACAACCCCGATGACAAGCCAAGCAATTGTTTCATACTCTAACTTTTCCAAACTTTTTCAATCTTCACGCAATACATGAGCGTGAGCCATGGATATAGCACTATAGGTGGAATAGAATGGTGGTTGTGGAGAAGGCAAAAAGGAGAAGATAGTCTCACATCAACTAGGTGTATCAACGGGCTATGGAGATGCCCATCAATAGATATCAATGTGAGTGAGTAGGGATTGCCATGAAACGGATGCACTAGAGCTATAAGTATATGAAAGCTCAAAAAGAAACTAAGTGGTTGTGCATCCAACTTGCTTGCTCATGAAGACCTAGGGCAATTTGAGGAAGCCCATTATTGGAATATACAAGCCAAGTTCTATAATGAAAGATTCCCACTAGTATATGAAAGTGATAACATGAGAGACTCTCTACTATGAAGATCATGGTGCTACTTTGAAGCACAAGTGTGGTAAAAGGATAGTAACATTGTCCCTTCTCTCTTTTTCTCTCATTTTTTTATTTGGGCCTTATCTCCTTTTTTATGGCCTCTTTTTATTTGGGCTTCTTTGGCCTATTTTATTTATTTTTCGTCCGGAGTCTCATCCCGACTTATGGGGGAATCATAGTCGCCATCATTCTTTCCTCACTTGGGACAATGCTCTAAAAATGATGATTATAACACTTTTATTTTTCTTACAACTCAACAATTACAACTCGATACTTAGAACAAAATATGACTCTATATGAATGTCTCCGGCGGTGTACCGGGATATGCAATATGACAATGGTGAATGTGTCATGATAAACGGAACGGTGGAAAGTTGCATGGCAATATATCTTGGAATGGCTATGGAAATGCCATAATAGGTAGGTATGGTGGCTGTTTTGAGGAAGGTATATGGTGGGTGTATGATACCGACGAAAGGTGCGCGGTATTAGAGAGGCTAGCAAAGGTGGAAGGGTGAGAGTGCGTATAATCCATGGACTCAACATTAGTCATAAACAACTCATATACTTATTGCAAAAATCTAGAAGTTATCAAAGCAAAGTATTACGCGCATGCTCCTAGGGGGATAGATTGGTAGGAAAAGACCATCACTCATCCCCGACCGCCACTCATAAGGAAGACAATCAATAAATAAATCATGCTCCGACTTCATCACATAACGGTTCACCATACGTGCATGCTACGGGAATCACAAACTTTAACACAAGTATTCTTTAAATTCACAACTACTCAACTAGCATGACTCTAATATTATCACCTCCATATCTCAAAACAATTATCATGCTTCAATCTTTTCTTAGTATTCAACACACTCAAAAGAAAGTTTCACAAATCTTGAATACCAAGCATATTATTATTAAGCAAATTAACATGCTATTAAGAGACTCTCAAAATAATTTAAGTGAAGCATGAGAGATCAATAGTTTCTTTAAAACGAATCCACCACCGTGCTCTAAAAGATCTAAGTGAATCACATAGAGCAAAATTATAACGCTCAAAAGATATAAGTGAAGCACATAGAGTAAAACTACTTAGCTCAAAAAGATATAAGTGAAGCACATAGAGCAAAACTACTTAGATCAAAAAGATATAAGTGAAGCACATAGAGCAAAACTACTTTAGCTCAAAAAGATATAAGTGAAGCACATAGAGCAAAACTACATAGCTCAAAAGATATAAGTGAAGCACATAGAGTATTCTATCAAATTTTAATTCATGTATGGCTATCTCAAAAGGTGTGTACAGCAAGGATGATTGTGGCATACTAAAACACAAATACACAAATAATACAAGACGCTCCAAGCAAAACACATATCATGTTGGTGAATAAAAATATAGCTCCAAGTAAATTACCGATGGAAGTGGACGAAAGAGGGGATGCCTTCCGGGGCATCCCCAAGCTTTGACTTTTTGGTGTCCTTGCATTATCTTGGGGGTGCCATGGGCATCCCCAATCTTAGGCTCTTGCCACTCCTTGTTCCATAATCCATCAAAAGAATTCACCCAAAACTTGAAAACTTCACAACACAAAACTTAAAGTAGAAAACTCGTGAGCTCCGTTAGCGAAAGAAAACAAAAAACCACTTCCAGGTACTGTAATGAAATCATTATTTATTTATATTGGTGTTAACCCTACTGTATTCCAACTTCTCTATGGATTATAAACTATTTTACTAACCATAGATTCATCAAAATAAGCAAACAACACACGAAAAACAGAATCTGTCAAAAACAGAACAGTCTGTAGTAATCTGTAGCTAGCGCAATATCTGGAACCCCAAAAATTCTACAATAAATTTCTGGACGTGAGTAATTTATCTATTAATCATCTGCAAAAATAATTAACTAAATATCACTCTTCAAATAAAAATGACAGCAGTTCTCGTGAGCGCTAAAGTTTCTGTTTTTTACAGAAAGTTCAACAAGACTTTCCCCAAGTCTTCCCAACGGTTCTACTTAGCACAGACACTAATTAAACACAAAAAACACAACCAAAACAGAGGCTAAATAAATTATTTATTACTAAACATGAGCAAAAAGCAAGGAATAAAAATAAAATTGGGTTGCCTCCCAACAAGCGCTATCGTTTAACGCCCCTAGCTAGGCATAAAAGTGAGGATAGATCTAGGTATTGCCATCTTTGGTTTTAGAGAAAAACAGAGCAAACTTGTTGTCTATGGAATTAATCTTTCTATTTTTACAAAGTACATGTCCATTAATGGTAGAAGAAAGATTTAGAATGTTGCGGAAATTGGCATCTAGGCTAGCTTTTATCTCTTTAATAGATTCGTTTTGGTAAGAAAGCAAGAGATATGTGATTTCAGCTTTCTCATTAATGGGGTGCCCAAATATAGTTTTCATCCTCTCATAGGTATCTATGGGGTCCCCTTCAAGAAAACTCCCCTCGAAAATAGAATCTAAAACTTGTTTGAACGAAGCGGGTAGCCCAACATAAAAGCTTTTTAAGTAAACCTCAATTTGATATTGGGGTATATAGCTAGCCCGGATCCTTAACAGCCTGTCCCAAGCATCTTTCAAAGATTAATCAAGTAAATAACGAAAAATTCCAGAATCATCTTCATCAAAATTACTAAGGTTCTCATTGATAACTCCGGCAAGTTGTTCCATAGCATTCCGATTTATGAGTCTAGATAAGATAGCAGGATTGTCTAAAGCACTAGAACTTGGGAGAGAACCCCCAACTCTTTTTGGTTCTGACATGGCAAGGGAAAAGAGGCAAACAAAGAGGGAGGATAGAGAGAGAGAGAGGGCGAATAAAACGGCAAGGGTGAAGTGGGGGAGAGGAAAACGAGAGGAAAATGGCAAATAATGTAATGCGAGAGATAGGGATTCTGATGGGTACTTGGTATGTTGACTTTTCGCGTAGACTCCCCGGCAATGGCGCCAGAAATTCTTCTTGCTACCTCTTGAGCTTGCGTTGGATTTCCCCGAAGAGGAAGGGATGATGCAGCAGAGTAGCGTAAGTATTTCCCTCAGTTTTTGAGAACCAAGGTATCAATCCAGTAGGAGGCCACGCTCAAGTCCCTCGTAGTTGCACAAAACGATAGCTACTCTCAACCAACGCGATTAGGGGTTGTCAATCCCTTCACGGTCACTTATGAGAGTGAGATCTGATAGATACAATATTTTTGGTATTTTTGGTATAGAGATGCAAAGTGAAAAGTAAAAGGCAAAGTAAAAAAGCAAAGCAAGATTAAAGTGATGGAGATTAATATGATGAGAATAGACCCGGGGGTCATAGGTTTCACTAGTGGCTTCTCTCAAGAGCATAAGTATTCTACGGTGGGTGAACAAATTACTATTGAGCAATTGACATAATTGAGCATAGTTATGAGAATATCTAGGCATGATCATGTATATAGGCATCACGTCCATGACAAGTAGACCGAAACGATTCTGCATCTACTACTATTACTCCACTCATCGACCGCTATCCAGCATGCATCTAGAGTATTAAGTTAAAAACAGAGTAACGCTTTAAGCAAGATGACATGATGTAGAGAGATAAATTCATGCAATATGAAATAAACCCCATCTTGTTATCCTCGATGGCAACGATACAATACGTGCCTTGCTGCCCCTTCTGTCACTGGGAAAGGACACCGCAAGATCGAACCCAAAGCTAAGCACTTCTCCCATGGCAAGAACTACCAATCTAGGTGGCCAAACCAAACGGATAATTCGAAGAGACTTGCAAAGATAACCAATCATGCATAAAAGAATTCAGAGAAGATTCAATTATTATTCATAGATAGACTTGATCATAAACCCACTATTCATCGATCTCAATAAACACACCGCAAAAAGAAGAAGATTACATCGAATAGATCTCCACGAGAGAGGGGGAGAACTTTGTATTGAGATCCAAAAAGATAGAAGAAGCCATCTAGCTACTAACTATGGACCCGAAGGTCTGAGGTAAACTACGCACACTTCATCGGAGAGGCTATGATGATGTAGAAGCCCTCCGTGATGACGGCCCTCTCCGACGGAGCTCCGGAACAGGCCCCAAGATGGGATCTCGTGGATACAGAAAGTTGCGGTGGTGGAATTAGGTTTTTGGCTCCTGTTCTGATTGTTTGGGGGTACGTAGGTATATATAGGAGGAAGGAGTACGTCGGTGGAGCACCGAGGGGCCCACGAGGCAGGGGGCGCGCCCTAGGGGGGCGCCCCCCACCCTCATGACCGCCTCTTTGATTCCTTGGAGTAGGGTCCAAGTCTCCTGGATCACGTTCGGTGAGAAAATCACATTCCCGAAGGTTTTATTCCGTTTGGACTCCGTTTGATATTCTGTTTCTCCGAAATACTGAAATAGGCAAAAAAATGGCAATTCTGGGCTGGGCCTCCGGTTAATAGGTTAGTCCCAAAAATAATATAAAAGTGGAAAATAAAGCCCAATATAGTCCAAAACAGTGGATAATATAGCATGGAGCAATCAAAAATTATAGAT
Organism: Triticum urartu; assembly: GCF_003073215.2. NCBI lineage: Eukaryota > Viridiplantae > Streptophyta > Magnoliopsida > Poales > Poaceae > Triticum > Triticum urartu. The sequence continues at coordinate 64,410,914 of NC_053028.1, forward strand.
ACGTTGGAGACGTATCAGCGCCGCCGGCGAAGAAAGTGGTTGTGGGGACAGGGGCTGGTCGCGGTGGTGCGGCACCGCCCGCGGCTGGTGCTGGACGAGGGGCGGCTCCTTCCGCTGCTAGTGCTGGATGCGGCAGTGCAGTGCTGTCTGGCGCTGCCCCGCAGACGGTGGCCAGGGTCACGTCGGCCGCTGCGGGTCGCGGAGGTGCCGCAGGTCGTGGTGGAGGTCTGTCTGGCCAGAGGCCGCCGGCGCTGGCTCCACGTGTTGTGGCCGCTGCGGGTAGGGGCAGGGCTGCCCTTGGTCCTCGAATGCCGCTGCAGGGCCCGACTATGGCCGCGGGACGGGCCGACGCTACGCACGGGCCACGGCTGCCGCAGCCAAAGCCGGCCGTTCCGCCTGCTCCAGTGCCCGTCCATCAGCCGCGGGCCGCGCTGCCGCCACACCACGTCACGAGGCCGACGCAGAAGCAGCCTGGGCCAGTACAGACGCAGACGTCGTTGCCATAGTCAGGCGCTAGAGGGGCGGGTTTGCCTCGTGGCCTAGTCAATAGTGCTGCTAAGGGACCGCCCCGGGTACAATGGGGTGATGATGGGTACAATGCATATGGTGAGGGCCAGCACCGAGGGTCATCGTCGACGGCTAGCGGCCGGGGTTATGCTTGGCAAAGAGATGGTACAGCTGAGCGCCCTTTGTACGGCCCTCCGGGTGGCTTTGTTTAGGGGGCATCGGGCCCTGACTACCGACAGCGAGGCGGGTACCGTGGTCACCATGGTCGTGGTGGCTGAGGTGGCAGGTACCGGCAAGGTCATCCTCCCTCGCCTATTGTTGTTGAGCAGACGGACTCCGTAGAGGCGGCCGATGCCGGTCACACGCCGGACCTGTCCGGTCAGGCCATGGAGGTGGTCACCGCGCTAGCTTCCGCTGTGACTACTGCGACAGGTTCGGATGAGGTAGCAGAGATGGCAGAGACTGATAGAGCGACTAAGTGGGCGCGTAAGAAGGAGAAGATGTTGTGCTATCGTTGTGGTGAGAAGGGTCACTTCATTGCGGAATGCGTGACTGAGCTCTGTGATACCTGCAGCAAGTCGGCACATGATACGGGGGAGTGCCCGATTTTGCGTGATCAGATGCCGACTATTACTATCTATGGTGTGTATTGTGCTGAGCTGATGTTCTTTGAGTCGCCTAGTGCGTGAGAGATCCCAAAGGAGACCCCGAGCATGACCACTAGAATTGTGGAAGTTACCAAATGTGATGTCTCTGGGACTCGGATTGTGCAGTGGCTTATGGAGTTGGTTCCAGGTGACTACCAGTGGGAGCTTGTCAGTCTTGAGGGCAACAAGTATAAGGTTGACTTCCCTTCTATTGAGGATTTGCAGATACTTTTGAGTTTCGGGCTGTGCCGAGTGCCTGGCACAGAATGTATACTGGAGTTCCATGAGTGGAAGAAGGTTGAGCCACAGGGCAAGCCTCTTACTCAGGTGTGGTTATGTTTTTCTGGGGCTCCCTCCAAGCCAATGCAGGATGCTCGGGTTGTTGCTAGCCTGGGTATTTTGGTTGGGAAAACTGAGCGAGTGGATATGGCTTTCACCCGAGCTCACGGGGTGGCTCGTTTGTTGGTGAGTGTTCGGGATATTGAGTTTGTGCCTGATTGGTGTCGTGGACATATCGGGGCGAAATATTCACACTTGAGATTGAGTTTGAGGATACCGAGCTATTCACGGAGGCCATCAATGGGTCTGATACAGACATGCATGAGGGAGATGATAGTTCTGCGGCCAACGAGGCGCCTGGGGCTGATGTTGGACGTGAGATGTCCAATGGTTCGGGGCCCGTCATTCAGACACCCGGGGACGGGACAGTACCTTCCCCTTCAGTGCCGATGAATGCGCTGAGATTTGGGTCGTTTGAGCCAGCTTCTGCTCCTCCCAGACTTTGGAGTGACCGGGTGGAGGCCAATGACGTGCTGGAGCATATGCTCCCTACGCTGGATTTTGATGCTACTGAGGGCTCGGTGCTCGAGGAATCGGAGGTGATTGTCCCTCTGATGACTTCGGCCGATGGAGGGGAGGAGGAGTCTGGGCAGGTGGCCCCTCTTTCTCCCACTCTGACCATGGCCTCACCGACGGCCGTGGTTGAGCCTAGGGGAGGGGGCTATGGGCAGGTGACCATGTCTCCTTCCTCTCCTCCGGCAGCCTCTGTGGCAGCGCAGCCCGTGGCGCCCGTGACGCCTTCCAGCTGGAGGGCCGGGACGGGCGGGGAGTACGGGCAGGCGGCTCGCGTACTCCTCTCCCCCGGAGCGCCTGAGTCCCACGGTGTTGGGTCGAGGCCGACGTCGGCGGGGCTTTTGAGTTCTCATCCGCTGATCACGATAGTTCCTGTGGAGTCTTCGATGGGTGCAGCCCCACACTGTGGTCGAGGTGAGGTTGGAGGCCTTACTTTGTGCGGGCCCACTCGGGAGGAGGTGATCGCGTTTGGAGGGATTTCGGATCCAGTATCTGAGGGGCGGCAGATGAGTTGCCGGCTCCAGGATCGTCCGGAGGTTGACGACATGCAGCAGAGATGCGCCATGCGGGCGGCCAAGCTTCGTGATATTGAGGTCATCACTGGTATGTCGGTCAACACTGCTAATTCAATTTTGCATTTTTTTGATAATGAGATTGTTAATAATGCAAATCAATTAGGTGTTTCACTAGGTTAATGATAGTGAAATCTCTAATTCTGTGAATGATTTACTCGATTTCAAAGCGGAACGCGCTTTAGAGATGATTCAAAACTTAGCAGCGGTCAAACCCATGAATGACTCCGATGTAGAGGCGTTGGGAGTTAGGGTGTTGGATAACTTTTGTGCGGACCTTGCACAATCCTTTCCTGAGTCAGAGGAAGAGGATGACGCCATCGAGGGTGAAGTAGTTAGATCCACGGAGCCCGGTTGTGAGGACCGGGTGGAGGATCAGAACAAACCTAAACGAAAGTGGAAGCGGAAAATTTACCCGGCATCGATGGTGCGCAGGAGTGCTAGGATACGTACCTCTAAAAAATTCCATGACGAAATATGAGAGGAATCTTTTGGAATAGCAGAGGTCTGAAAGACTTGGCTAAAAGAAGATGTGTCGATCGAGCATAGATTGGATTTTATTGCTCTTTCGGAAACTGGTAGAGATAATTTTGCGCCCCAGTTCCTCAATACTTTATCAGGCGGTGTCAATTTTGATTGGCACTGCCTGCCTCCACGAGGAAGATCGGGAGGGATCTTACTTGGAGTGAGATGTGATTCGTTGGAAGTCCGAAGTGTAGTGATGGGTGACTTCGCGGTTAAGTTTCGGGTTAGGTCCAAAGCTGATGGGTTTAATTGGGCTCTGGTGGCGGCGTATGGTGCAGCGCAACCCGAGTTTAAACCGGAGTTTTTGGCGGATCTTGTCTGAATTTGCGGCTCCGAGCAGCTCCCGATTTTAGTTGGGTGACTTCAATATCATTAGAAGGAGAGAGGAAAAGAATAATGATAATTTTGACAGCAGATGGTCGTTTATGTTCAATACCATTATTGAAAGCTTGGATCTGAGAGAGATAGAGCTTTCTGGTAGAAAATTTACTTGGGCTAATAATTTGCCAAACCCAACGTTTGAGAAGTTGGATCGAGTCGTAGCGAGCGTCGAGTGGGAACAGAAGTTCCCTTTGGTAAGGGTCCAGGCTCTCTCGCGCGGAATTTCTGATCACACACCGTTATTCGTGGACTCGGGTGAGCCAAACCACGTAGGAAACAAAAATTGCTTTTCATTCGAGCTGGCATGGTTTGAGCGTGAAGGCTTCTTGGATCTAATAGCCAAGGAATGGGCTAAGGATGCAGGAGGTAGGACTTCTGTTGAGCGCTGGCAGAATAAGATTAGGCATTTGAGAAGTTTCTTACGTGGGTCGGCTAAGCACCTTAGTGGGATTTATAAGGTTGAAAAGGAAAGGCTTCTTTCACTTATTCAGTCCCTAGATTTAAAAGCTGAATCCATGATGTTGCAAGCCACGGAGCTTCATGCTAAACTTGAAGTGGAGATGAGGTTGAAAGAGCTTCTCCGTGAGGAAGAATTAAAGTGGGCGTTGTGGGCTAAGGTCCGCAAGGGGACGCGAACACTCAATTCTTTCACTTGATTGCTAATGGCAAGCACAGAAAGAAGAAAATCTTCCAGCTTGAACAAGATGAAGGAACTATTTTAGGACAGGATAACCACAAACTATACATAACCGAGTACTATAAACAATTGTTTGGACCTCCGGAGGATAGTTCAGTATCCCTGGATGAGTCCAGGGTGGAGGATGTGCCTGAACTCACTGCTGATGAAAATGATATTTTGGTTGCCCCGTTCTCGGAGAAAGAGGTGTTTGAAGCTATTGCGCAGGTGAAGAACAATAAGGCTCCAGGACCGGATGGATTTTCGGCGGAGTTCTATAAAAAGTGTTGGCATATTATTAAGAGGGATTTGTTACCAATGTTCCATGATCTATTCTCTGGACAGCTTCAGTTATTTCATTTAAATTTTGGAACAATAACACTGCTTCCTAAGAAAACAGAAGCTGTGAGAATTGAGCAGTTCAGGCCGATCTGCCTCCTCAATGTTAGTTTCAAAATCTTCACCAAGGTAGGGACTAATAGGCTCACTCAGATTGCGCATTCTGTGGTGCAGCATTCCCAAACTGCCTTCATGTCGGACAGAAACATCTTAGAAGGGGTGGTGGTCCTTCATGAAACGCTCCACGAAATTCACACGAAAAAATTAGATGGAGTTGTTTTTAAGGTGGATTTTGAGAAAGCGTACGATAAAGTCAAATGGTCATTCCTTCAACAGGCCTTGCATATGAAAGGTTTTGATGAAGCCTTGCGACGCTAGGTAGAATCATTCATGCAAAAAGGAAGTGTTGGAATTAAAGTGAATGACGACATAGGTCATTATTTCCAGACACATAAAGGCCTGAGACAAAGGGGGTCCGATGTCTCCTATCCTGTTCAACATTGTAGTTGATATGCTGGCAATTTTGATAGGAAGGGCTAAGGAGGCTGGTCAGGTGGGTGGCTTGCTACCTCATCTAGTTGATGGAGGTGTGTCCATTCTTCAGTATGCCGATGATACGATCATCTTTATGGAGCATGACTTGGCCAAAGCGAGAAATATGAAGCTGGTGTTATGCTTATTTGAACAATTGAACGGGTTAAAGATTAACTTTCACAAAAGCGAATTGTTCTGCTTTGGTAGAGCCAATGACGAAGAAGAGGCATATAGGCAATTGTTTGGGTGCGAATTGGGGACTTTACCTTTTACGTACTTAGGTATACCAATCCACCATCGTAAGCTGACAAACAGAGAATGGAAGTGTATCGAGGACCGATTTGAAAAGAAACTGAGTTGCTGGAAGGGCAAGCTCATGTCATACGGAGGCTGATTAATTTTGATTAACTCGGTTCTCACGAGTATGCCTATGTTTCTTTTGTCGTTCTTCTAAGTCCCAGTTGGAGTTAGGAAAAGACTGGACTTCTATCGATCCCGATTTTTTTGGCAGAGCGATGAATTAAAAAGAAAATACCGACTCGCCAAATGGGATATCATCTACCGACCAAAAGACCAAGGGAGTCTTGGTATTGAGAATCTTGAGGTCAAGAACAGATGTCTTCTCAGCAAGTGGTTGTGGAAGCTATCGATTGAGACTGATGCCACTTGGGCGCAGATCCTCCGTAGCAAGTATCTTCACTCCAAAGCTTTGTCACAGGTGTCAGCAAGGCCAACTGACTCACCTTTTTGGAAAGGGCTTATGAAAGTCAAGTTAACCTTGTTTAATATGACAAAGTTTATTATTGGCAACGGTGCTAATACACGATTTTGGGAGGATACTTGGCTCGGAGAGACCCCCCTTGCCATTCAATACCCGTCTCTGTATCGTATTGTTCAACGACGTGAGGCGTTCATTGCAACAGTACTTCAATCCAACCCCCTTAATATTCAATTCAGAAGGACGCTAATTGGCAATCGTTGGGAAGAATGGCTCCATATAGTAAGTAGACTGATGGAGGTTCAGCTAACTCAATAACCCGATAAATTACACTGAAAGCTTACTAGATCTGGAGAGTTTATTGTTAAATCAATGTATGTTGATGTTATCAATTCAAGCTCGATTCCTAGGTCCAAACATGTTTGGGTTGTTAAAGTTCTTTTGAAAATCAAAATCTTTATATGGTTTGTCCATAAACAAGTAATATTAACCAAGGATAATTTGGCAAAATGTAATTGGACATGATATACTAGGTGTAGTTTCTGTGATCGGGATGAAACCATCAAACACCTCTTTCTTGATTGCCCGTTAGCAAAAGTCTTATGGCGGACAGTCCATATTGCATTTAACATTACTCCACCGAGTTCTGTCAACACGTTATTTGGAACGTGGCTTAACGGGATTGAGTCCGAAACAGCGAGACATATTCGAGTAGGAGTTTGTGCTTTATTGTGGGCAGTCTGGAACTGCAGAAATGATTTGGTCTTTAACAGAACAACAAATATTCATTTTTTGCAGGTTATTTTCTGAGCCACTGCGTTGATCCGTATGTGGTCGCTACTCACTCCGACGGAGGCCAAGGAGCGTTTGGTTACTGGATCTACCCGCTGGGAGATGGTAGCACGGGATATGTTCAACCGGTTTGGATGGCGGTCATGTAATAGGATAGGCAATTAGTTACCTGTCTCTCTTATGCCAGCCCGTTGTGGCTTTTCATGGCCAGTTTGTTTTTGGCCCTTTTGGCTCTTTGTGAGCTCTTTTTTTTGTTTTGAGACCCTAAGACCTTATTGAACCTATTTATCGTTTTATTAAGTTGGCCGTATACATTGTTTTGATACAGAAGCCGGGGAGTCCCCTTTTTGAAAAAAAAAGTAAGTGTATGGTGCTCCGAAAAGATTCGTGTCAAATTTTATAAAGGATTGGCCCAAATTAAGCATACAAGGCTGTCAGGATGCACTGCTTGTCGGGCATACAGTCATGTGATGTTTGATTTGTTTAAGGATGTCATTATCGGTGATTTCAATAATCCAGCAGCAAATTTTGTCTTAGCTTGGCGACAGCTGATCACTTGTCGCCAAGCATGCAACATAGATGCTTTCAACTGTTTAGGTCATCTGTCATCTATTGCTCAATTTGTTGAATCCATGGACGTTCAGTTGTTTCTTTCAAGTTCCCTGAATAGATCCAAAAGTATTTGCGTGTGGTAGCACATACCGAATACTACAGTAATTAGAACATCTCCAACAGCTGCCCAATAATAGGGCACAAGTCTTTTTTAGCATCATCTGCCGTCTTTTTTTCTCAATTTGTTGAGTCCATGGACGTTCGGTTGTTTCCTTCAAGTTTCCCTGAATAGATCCAAAAGTATTCGCAAGTGTTAGCACATACCTTAGTTAGAGAATCTCCAACAGCTGCCGAATAATAGGGCACAAGCCATTTTTAGGGCATTATGGGGCGAAAAATGTCCTTCAACGGCTGTCCTATAGCAAATTTTTTGCAAAACAATTTTGTGGCAGCCATATTTTGAGGCTTTGCGTGCCGCAAATATACGGCTCACAGCCGGCTGCTGCGAACGCAAACAGCCTGCCGCAAACTCGCAGCCCCCCGCGCTAGCCGCCACCGTTCTGTCGCGCAAATCGACTGAAAGCCGCCGCCGCCGCCGGAAGGAATCGAGGTACCGCCGCGCCCCGTAGCCGCCGCCATTCTGCCGCACAAATCAACCGAAAGCTCTATTCCTTCTGGTCGATTTGCGTGGCAAAACGGCAGCTTTCGGTCTATTTTAGGGCGCCGTTCTGCTTCAAGCCGTTTTTAGGGCTTCCTCCGCCGAACGGCTACAACATCAATACCGACGGCCGACGTGATGGCTCCAAGCCAATACCGACAGCCAACCTGGCGATGCCATCACCATGGCTCGGCCACGCTTGGAACTTTTCCGGCTACAACAGGGTGCGACGGCGGCCCTCCGGCAACTACGGCATGGAGTTCCAGCACGCCGGCTGTGTGTATTGGCTTGGAACCTTCCGCCAGCTTCGTCGCCGACCTGCTGCTTCACTGTCGCTGTCATCGTCATGGTTCCGCTGCGCCGGAGCTCCTCTGGCTACAACAGGGTGCGCTGGCGGCCCTCCGGCAACTACAACTTGGAGTTCCAGCACGCCAGCCGTCGGTATTGGCTTGGAACCTTCACGTCAACCGACATCACCGCCCGCACATACGATGTCACTGTGTGGAGGCTCGGGCTCCCCGATCAAAGCTCAATTTCCCGGAAATTGGGACGACTCGGGCAGATGCGGAGCTCGTCGGCCCACCGGTGACAATTTAGTCGTGCCCGATCCAGGCTCCTCAATTCTTTATCGACGAGCACGACAATATCCGTGAGAGCGGCGAAGAGGCCATGGCGGCGTTTGCTCGGGCACATTTGGAGTATGTGCAAGCGGAGAGGGAGTACTACTGGAAGGAGGCCGAGAAGCGCAAGAACAACACCGAGGCATGGCCCATCATTGTCGCAAAGCAAGAAGAAGAAGAAGAAGAAGAAGAAGAAGAAGAATGGTGGAGGCGACAAAATGTTCGACGTCGAGAGTGACTCTGATTCCACCAACTGGACAATTTGTAGTTTAGTTTAAGTTGTTAGTTTAGGTTTCATGTAGTACTTTAGCTTATGTTTATATTTCGGTCGAATGTTGTTTAATTCTTATGCGTCCAACAACCGTTCTTTAGTTCCAACTTAATCCTTCGCTCATGTTCCTGTGTAGGGTGGATGCGCTTGTGTGCCACCTGCGCCACATGACTGTATCACGCGACGGAGTGAGGGCCAAGAAAGAGAACAACGAGGCTCTATCATACAATGCGATGTCGTGTGTGCTTGCACTCGGGCGTCCTAGTTATTTGTTTCGAATCGTGAAGCATCTCATTATACACTCCATTCCTCCGACGAAGGTGGATCTTATCTCTTCTCGCTACATAAAAGCACACGTAGCCGAGTGTTTCTACGTACGCCTGCGTGTTCTTTGTCATACGTGGCTTATACACCTCCAAGCCAAGCATCATGAATAAAGCACAGGCCATAACGCAGATCTTCGGCATATCACGGGTTGGACATAACGCAGATCTTGGCATATCACGGGTTAAGCCAAGTATAGCTAAAAATGTGCCCGGCTTACATGAAACACTCAGTTTATCGAGGAAAAAAAAAATACCCGGCTTATACACGAGCATCAGCATTGTGGTTGCCACCTACCCTGGCTTCCATGAACGTGGAGTCCACGAGGGCTCGGGATAGCCAAAACAAATGTTTCAGTCGTCTAGTCCAGACATTTGAAACTGAAACCATTTGCGGACAGTTTGATGACTAACATTGGAGTTGCCCTAACCCCAATTGGGACCTGTTTGGTGTCACTTCGCTCCACGGCTCCGCTCCGGAAGCGGAAACAGCCACTCCGCAAATCCTAGGAGCTGGTGGATCGCCGAACGGGTCCTTAGTCGCACGCCAACTCTGGGGCTTCAGCCTGCAGCAGCGGTGCTGGTCACCTCTTGCAGTTCCACAGGTCCTTGAGGGTGTGTTTGGTTGAGGAACCAACTGTCACGGAATGGAATGGTTCCATTCCAGAGGAATGGGTCGGTTCCGTTCCTGTGTTTAGTAGGTGCAAAAAAGTAGAACGGGTTGGTTCCGTTCCAGTGTTTGGTTTGAAAGAATGGAATGAAAAATTGAATAACAGAAATTCAAAAATTCGGCAGCATTTCATTTGTATTTCCAAGAAAAACAACACAATAATATATATTGACATAGAACACAATTATCAACAATAATATCATAAGGTAGAATCAGGTAGCAAGTTCATTTGGCACATCCAAAAGCAATCAACCAATAATATCATAAGGTAGAATCAGGTAGCAAGTTCATTTGGCACATCCAAAAGCAATCAGCCAATACACATGTCTCTCACATACAGCCATACAAGTTCACATTCCAAATATCAACCCAATGGCACTACAGCCATACAAGTCAAGTTCACATACTTGACAATCATACAACCATATCGAATTTAGAAGTTCTTCTTCACATACCTACTCACCCAAACAGATTTGTTGGTTTCGGAAAGCTTCATGAAGGCTCTTGCCGTCTTGGGGTTGTCAACGAGATGAGCATAGTAGTGGGCAAGGTGCTCTTCATCAAATTCTTTCAAACTAGAGACTACATCCCAAAGGTCATCGGGTATATCATCATCATCTCCACCAGATTTCACAAGAGCTTCAGCCACAAGTTTAAAACCATCTTTGAGAATGGCACCTAGTGGATCCTCTAGAACTTTCACCACCTTGGCCTTCTTTTTTGGTGGTCCTTTGGGGTGACAAGACTCACCAACTTGCGGTGACGTGTTGATCTCACCATTCACCTCACCATTCTCCTCATCATCAACGTCAATAGAAAGAAGATCATTTCCAGACCTTGCATTCATCCCCTTAGCCCCGGTTGTTCCAAAAATGGTCGCCATGGCATGATAGTGTTCAATTGGGTTATTCAAGAAGGGAGCATCAGGTTTGTGGGTCTACAAAAAATTTGCAAGTCATTAGCATAATGAAGGCAGAAAATGGGATGATATTGTTCATATTACAAGAAGCTTACCATACAATGACCTGCATAGTGTTCTTCGCTGAGCCTAATTGTGCAAGTATCTTCATCCCATAGAGCTCCACTTAAATTCTTCAAATTGACAACCCTGACCCAAATCTTCCTCCACTTCTTGAGATGGTTTCTAACTTGATCAGAGGTGATAGCTAGCTTGAATTGCTCGTTCAAAACAGCAGCACATTGTTTGAGATGTGTCTCCCTGAATCCACTAGAAGTTCTCTTCCCTTTAGCAACAAGGTCAGCCAAAAAACCTAGCATAGTGTTGGTCATGGAAGTGGTCCATACCATGACCCCACTTTTCCCAGAGATCCCACTTGCAGCGGTAACTTCAACATTGTCCATTTCTGTTCAGCCATCAAAAAATTGCAAAAGAATGGATTAAAGCATCACAAGCACATGATTTAAACATATATAAGATACAATCTGCCCAGCCATCAAAATGTTACAATAAAATGGATGATATTATCACAAATATATTGTTTGACATAATAAATACACAACTTGTCCAGCCATCAAATAAATACAAAGGTAGTTCCTTAAACATTACAAATACATAGTGTGGTGCACTCATAAATTTGCATACATGAGTTGCCTATCTTCCCACATTTGGGCGGCAATTTGTAGCCTATGGTCTACCAAGGCCCTATTGTCACTTAATTGTTGCCTTGATGTTCGAATTGGTTGGGTGGTCCATGTCACTTCCGGTATAATGAATTCATCGATCCCTTGTGATAGTGCATAATTATGAAGAACACAACAAGCTATAACAATGTCGACTTGGACCGGGAAAGTGAAGAACGGTTTGGCATCATCTAAAATTTTGAAACGCCTCTTGAGAGATCCAAAAGCCCTCTCTACCGTCACCCGTAGAGATGAGTGCCTAAGGTTGAATAGCTCCTTATCATTTTGGACCGGATTGTTGCCCCACTCATTCAAATGGTACCTCACGCCACGAAAAGGTGGCAAGAACCCTGGCTTGGCTCCATAACCAGCATCAACTAGGTAGTACTTTCCTAAAAAATAAAAATAAATATTGGTTATAATGGTTTCTTAAGGCAGTAACATATGGACAATTTCTATCTACGTCAACTTCTTACCAGGTGGTACTTGTAAGCCTCTTTCACGAGTTAATGCATCAGCTAAGACGGTCGCGTCGTGTGCGGACCCTTCCCATCCAGCCAAAACATATGTGAAGCGGAGGTCAAAATCTACTGCTGCCATCACATTTTGAGTGGTAAAGGCTTTCCTACCACGAAAAGAAGGCTCCACATCTTTGGTAACACCTGCTCGCACATGTGTACCATCGATAGCTCCAATACAATCCTATATAGTGACCAGTATTAAATGGCATATCATATAGGCTAGATAGCTAAGGAATAGTTTCTGAAATTACCTTAAAATATGGGTCAAATCGATGATTTCCTGCAATTTTTGCGGGGGTTTCCAATGATGGTGGCCTTATATAATCATTACGAAGCTCGCCTATGGCATGAAGAGCCTTTCTAAAATAGATGCTTGTTGTGCCGTATGATCTACCAAAATTGGCTGAAACAACTCTATTCCGAAGGTTATGCCCAATTGTATGCAAAAACATTGCCAATTGTTGCTCCACACTAAGATGTGGACTGTCTTCTAGCAAATTGCGATCCCTCAATATACCACACAAACGAAAGAATGCAGCTCTTTCAAACCTTAGCATGTTTTTGCATAACACATCGCTTTGCCAAATTTTTTGGTTTAGATAATCAAATCTGATTCGATCTCTTTCATGCATTGGGCCATAGGTAATACGTGGTCTCATCTTCCTTATTATAGCCCGAACAATGACTGCCATTGCAGCTAATGCAACAAAAACAGCTGCTCCCCTAGCCATCCTTTTTCTTTTGCTTATCTTGACCATCTACAATGATACATACTATCAATAATATGGCTACCAATTACTTATAACCATGGATCTGACAACAATATATGGAAGAAATTGGGGAAGAACATTGCACACACAGAAACATAAATCTGTCCTAAGCATCAGCATGTATATACAGAGAAGGGAATGGAACTGTACCTTGCCTATGTTGCTAGCCGCCCTGCTGGTTCGTCGGTGCAGCCTGCTAGGTCGTCGCCGTGCTGATTCGTCGGTGCAGCCTACTAGGTCGCCGCCCTGCTGGTTCTTCGCTGCTGCCTGCTAGGTCACCGCCGCCGCCGCCTGCTAGGTCGCCGCCCTGCTGGTTCGTCGCTGCTGCCTGCTAGGTCACCGCCGCCGCCGCCGCCTGCTAGGTCGCCGCCCTGCTGGTTCGTCGCTGCTGCCTGCTAGGTCACCACCGCCGCCGCCTGCTAGGTCGCCGCCGCCGCTGCCTGCTAGGTCGCCGCTGCTGCTAGGTCGCAGCCAAGCCCGGGATGTGCGCCATCGCAGGGGGGAGATGACGGGGAGGAGAGGGAAGCCGGCGCCGGAGAGGTGTGTGGGGGGCGGCGCTGAGAGAGGAGCGGGGGCGTGGCAGATCGAGAGGGAGGGAGAGATGCGGGAGGGTGGCGGCGCTGGGAAGGAGAGACAGGAGAGGATAGGGCTCGGGTGCGAGGGGAATGAGGCGCGTTCCTTCTCGTCCGCTCGAATCGGAGGTATGCGTCGGTTCCGCATATAGACCGAATATTCCCTTTTCTGGGACTGGTGGGTTCTGGTTCTATCTATTGACCGAACGTGAGAATGGGCTCTCGGGACGGGACGGACCCATGCCATTCCATCTGGTGACAGCAACCGAACACACCCTGAGTCGACCAGTGTTGGTTCCACTTCGCAGTGGCCGGGTGTCTCCAGCTAAAACGAGGTGACTGGCAAAGCGATGGTCGTCCTGGGTGCTATGTGTATGTACGTTCTTGGTAAAATACGGTATTTTTTAACTTCTTGCTGGAAAGTTCAGTACCAATCTACTAACATGATTTTACAGTATGCTGTCACGGTTCACAATTTCTATCAAACCTCTTTGTCTATAGCAAGCTTCCATAAGCTGCTCCTCTGATAAGCCTCTTAAGATCTACATCGCCCGATTCAAAATTGCATGACTGGAAAATCAGCTAACATTTCTCTGCTGGGCAGAGGCTATATCGACTGAAATCGCTAGTTCTGCCGGAAGGGACGCAAACAATGGTATCTGGTTTGGGTTTTCATCGCACTGCTTGAGCCGGATCCGCGCGAGGTCAAGATGAGTTTAGTGCGTCGAGTTGCCGCTGGAGCTCCTCGAGATCGTCGTCGATAGCGCCGGAGCTAGCTGGTGCAGCAGGTGGCTCCACGTAGGAATCTTCATCTGGAAGTTCACGGACAAGGCCTTCTGGAAGGATGTCTGCACAGATTTTCAAACGAGGTAAAATCACATCAGGAGTGGTAAATAGGGAAATATGCTTCGTTCTTAGAATTTGATTTTACCTGTTGCAGCCCTTTGAACGCTTGACGTTGCCGTGTCACTATCATCAAGAACACTGCAGAAGGGGAAAACACTGCAAGTAAGAAACTCCGTGCAACTTCTGCGATGGGTATTCAGTTCACCAGGAAAATAATTCTGTACTCCTGGGGAGTATGTACGTACTCCCATTCCTCATATACCATTTAGATGAATCGACTATGCCTCTTTACCATTTTAATACACTTCATTAGCAATTACATTTTGCATAGTTTGCTATATTGTGTATTTGTACATAAAAATGGTATATTGCAAAAACTAAGAGGCCCCGGTGATGTTTTTTCGTAATACTTGCATTGAGGTATCTTAGTATGGTATATCGAGAATGATAAAGAGGTATAGATTCATTTAAGAGGTATACTGAATATGGGACTACATACTCTGAAGTATATAAAGGAGTCCTTGTATTATGTACATAGAAACGCAAAATCATGAAAATATAGCAAGCATCAAACTGAAAGTAGTGGCTGGGTAGTTCTGAAGAACAAACATAGTAGTTCAATATAGGATTGAGAACATTTTAGAACACATCCAATCTTGTTAGCTCCATTTGGTATAGAACTATGCATAACAACACTGAACAGAACAATTAGGTTAGGGGGCGTTTGGTTGGGCTGTGGCTTTCAAATAAGCAACTGTCAGCTGTCTGCTGTGGAAAAGCTGCTGAAAATCATAGCACAGATCTGTAGATCTGTAGCGTTGGCAGGAAATAGCACACCTAATTTACACCGAGAAATTTCATGTCTAAGTTTCTAATCTAACTTGGGTGAGAATCTGAAATTCAGAGGATATGACGACATTCAATCAAGGGACCACATTAGTTGATCAATAATGAGTCAATGCAAGGTTTTTTCTTGGCAGTTTTAGGGATGGGTAATCTGCTGGAGCTGTTTTTAGGTCATTGTGGCAGTTTTTGGGATAGGTAAGCTGTTGGAGATGCTCTAATTATACTGGTTGGTAGTAACCACATCTAGACCAAAATCTGTGATGTGTTTATATGTGTGAATGAATTCAATCAGAATAGGGGGCAATGTACCTAATGTTCCACTCGTTATCCACGTGAACCGGGTATTCAATTGCTGCGGATGCTTCAGCTTCCATCTTAGCCTTTGCCGCTGCATCTCTAGCAGGTTTTGATTGCATATATTCTTTCTAAAAATGATGAACGCCAGGATACCATTAGGAAACAGTCACAGTTGTAACTAGCAAAGATTACCAAAAGGAAGCAAGAGTGAAAATAAGCACCTGTCTCTCAAGACATGCTGGGTTTGAACATTGTGGATTTGGTCTCATTTCCATTGTCGGGAAAAAATCCTTAAGTGAATTATATCCCTGCAAAAATAGGAGGACGTCGCAAAAATATGATAATTAGAAAATGTTCAGAATTTTGAGATGAATATGTTGGATAAACATGTGCCACAATGGGAAACCTTTCAACCTACAGGAACGAAAATGATACTAACAAACTCTGATAATTTCCTTCCAAAAATAGAGAGCCCAACTATGTCATTTAAAACATGCCAACAGCGGTCGCAGCATCACAACAACTAGATAGAAGCAATTACCAAGTAAGGGGAAACTTGACCAAACTTCAACAGATATTTCAGAGAATTCTGGACCAGCAGTCCAGCAACAACACCCTGCAAAGAACATGTTCATCAGCCAAAACAAATGGGACATGGAAAATGTTCAGAATGGTTTTGGTTAACTTTGAGACAGGAATCTTGTGACTAAGAGTGACTAGAATGCATTGTCACTTTGGGATGGTAGTGCTAAGTCGTTAAATGCATGGTGCACTGCATTGCAGTTATGTCCAGCAATGCATAGATCCAATTGAATCAAGAAATATCTTGAAACAGAAGTCGACTAACATAAGCTGAGAGTCAACAGTACAGTAGATAAGCATATTTAAACAAGTCCAAAACCAAATTAGTAACACTCCCAGCGTCCCACTTATAGCTGCTAAACAGGCACAAGAATGTGACTGATCAGAAGAACCAAGCTTCCACAGCTTTGAGCAAATTGTTGCCCGGTGAGAAAACAACAAAGCAAAAACAAAAGTGAACGAAGTAAAGGACTCACCATTGTAGTTGGCAAAGAAGCAGCACAAACACCATCTCGCTTAAGTGTACGCTCGTCCACTCCTGATGCTACAACCTTTACACAGAAGTACCACAAACAGGTTACAAAAGATAAACAGATTAAATACAAATCCAGGAAATGCAAAAGGACATCTCAAGTCCTCAACTAATTAGATCGACTGTGAAGAATAAAAAAAGGCAGAAACTAAAATCAAAAGCATAATAGCACACTATTAAGGTACGACGTGAAGAGTACAAAATATGAGATACATAGTAAGTACCAATGGAGGAGCACATGCAAAGCATGCAGTTTCACCAGGAACCAATAGCTGTATATGACCAGAAACAGCGTCTTCAGACACACCTGATGCATAAGTTCTCATGTCAAGTGCATTCCACATTGATGAGATTATTATAAATGAAGAGAATTAGCATGAAATGAAGGCGAAAATGTCACAATTTAATTGTCCATTTCTCACCGAGGGCTAGTCACGCAGGTAACAACAACTAAGCATCTATTCTTGGTGCTGCAATACAATTTAAGAATGTAGTGTATTTCCATGAAATGCAAGTATGGAGCCTAGGGTGCACATTTATGAAACATAACCTCGCCTAATTCCGTAGCATGCTCTGAAGTTTGCACTATTTTCTGAACCAATCAAATGCTACTATATTTGCATCTAGCTTGAGCAGCCTCATAAAATATCTAGCAAGTACTAAAGTAGAACTGTAAAAGAATAAGGTCACAGGAACAGAAGATTCTTTCGCCTATTCATGTACAATTTGAACTGTTTTGATCAGAGTTCCTGCCAAATTCTTGGGTGCCATAGAGGCCACCAGCCCACCATGTTCTCGCAAAAAGATATGTATTCAATTAAACTCTTGAACAACACCTACGGGTTAATAATATATTGTGGATGAGTTTATCCAATGCATATACAGGCATAAGGGGATGTATAGCAAGTAGCAACTTTTAAAGGCAAGGTGGACGACAAAATTTCTATGTACATCAGAATACAACGAGACAGAACAATTGGCATGAAGATATAAGTGCAGATAATATGAGCGGTATCCAACAAGCAGTAAGTACATAATTAAATGCAAGTTTTGGGCTTACCAGATTCCATCCATGTTTGGCGAAGCTCATTGCAAGCCTGAAAAGCAAGTATAAAAACAAATAATGCACCACTGAATCACAGACATGCAGAGCTACATGCAAAGTTAACAAGCCATAGAGAATGAGAATGTTGAGAGGATTGATGAAGTGCTACACAAAATCATGAAAGTATAATGTTACTAATTTTCACCTGATTGACAACCATACGAGCTTCATAGTTATCAACACAGCTCAAAACAAGATCAACTCCAGTGCTGCGCCCGTTAGAGCTCCTGGCTTTGAGACTTCCCAAAAATGTTTCAAATCCTTTCACTGTAGTGATATTCAACGAATAACTCTGTGGGAAGAAAACAAATGATGTCAGTTTACACAACAAAGCAGGAATAGTGTAACACTAGAAGGGTTGGGTGCGCTTCGCTGCGCCATTGGTGTTGTTGGGATTTCATAAAGAAAATGTTATTTGGTTTGGCGTGTGGGGAAAATAATGGTGTTTTCTTTTTTATAAGATGGTGTTTTGGTGGGCTTTCTTGGTGGTGTGATTATGTGGGGAGGTTTTTTGTGCTGGTGGCTGACATACTATAGGGGTGCTATAATGTCACATGTTGGCGCTTCTTTTCCTAGGTGGTGAGAGGGTGCATGGGACTGATGTGTTTTTCTAGGCTGGTTGATGCCAATTAATTTGAGAAATCATTGACCCAGTCAAAATCGTGAATCAAATCTAAAATTGAGCACCTCAATTAAATGAGAGAGCTCCTTGAGAAATTGTTGACCCGGTCAAAATCGTGAAACAAATCCAAAACTGAACACCTCAATTGAATGAGAGGGGTCCAAAATTAGGCAGCATGGTGAATTAGAAGATGTGATCCACTATATCAACGGCAATTTTTCTTCGGTCAAACAAATTCTATGGATATGGATACTGATAAGCACTGCAAGTGGGCTGCGTTGGGTAAAGAAAAGTGTTTATCCTGAAAATTGTAAGGCCTACATTTTCGCCCTTCTATGAAAACTTGTAGTGTCATGAATCTGATGAAAGGATCAATTTGCTGAAGAAGGAAAGGGCAGCCACATAAATGACTGTCACCAATGGGCACAGTTCTCACCTCCAATACGACATCGGGATTTATTTCGCTAAGTGTCTGCACAGCAGCATCAGTCTTGGTCATTCCAACCTAACAGCACAAGGATACTGTTATTAGTCTGGCCAAGGTTATGCTCTTGGAGAGTAGTAGGTATAATCAATTCAATAAAAGAGTGTAAACAGTGTTTCAGAAAATAAACTTTCACTATGTATATTAAGAAAATGCACATCATGGTATCATGCACAGAAAGGAGAGAGCAGATAAAGATTTTCATGGAAGCTTACCTGGTCCGGTCGGAAGAACAACCTATTCATGTTAGCCAGCTCAACTGTGTCATAGTCATATAGCAAGAGGCGTCCAATTCCACATCTAGTGAGCATCTCACCAGCGACACTACCAACACCACCTACACCCTGTGGAGCATGTACTAATGTATCAAGAACATTAAAAGTCAAAGTTTGATCTTGTAAACTAAAAAATGTTTGATCTTCACCCAAGAAATGTTCTGCTCAAGTAAATTGTACAGTTGCAACCATTTCTTTTCTGTTGTTCCATATAACTAAAGAAACATGTATTGGTCTAGTAGGGTTGTAATTTTGTGCAGAAATGGCATGTGTATAACCAAACAAACAATTGTGTGTCATGAAATTCAATTAAATTACTAGCAGTTAGCATTAGATGAAAAAAGGCAGCTGCTCAAAACATACATTTCCGCTACATTTTCCTTAATAGGAACGCCAATACCCATATACTATCACCCTAAAAAAATACATGTATACTATCACTTTGTCTGCTGATATGCAGGCATAGACAACCAACTGCGGACATATGTTTGGCGGACAAAAAACTAAGTTGCATATCTTATATCTCTAATTATATTTAGCTCTGTGACTACTGATTTGATCTTGCAAATTGGTGATTTCATCAGAACTGAACTTCACCCAAGATCCTCACCAAACAAGTATATTCTGCCTTGAACCTTGCATAAGATAACATTTCTAGAACAATCTGAAAAGATTTGATGTGGCTAGCATTGACATCAAACTCTCGTGGGCTTGAGTGCATGTTGGTAACCACAATATTTCATTGAGGAAAGCCTAGTACAAGAACTATGCCACAAGTGAAAAGTGCTCTCCAGTCACTATCCAAGCCCACTACATATTTGCTTGATCCATGATTTCCATCTGATAACTTCATGGTATACCGACTAACATCCTCTACTTATTAGAGAGGAAAAATTTACAGGTCCAGTCCATGCCAATTGCCAGCTCGAATTGCTTTAGAACGCCTCAAAGCCAGATGAGAGCAAAAGACGCTCACCACAATGGCGACAGAGTAGTCGCGGATGCGCTCGTAGTTGTCGACGATCCCCATCCGCTGCAGCGCCATGAGCCTGCTGTAGGGGTTGCTGTCCACCACCTCCGCGCTCATGTCCTGCGCCACGCAACCCCAATCCGCAAGCCACAGTCAATTCTCAATTCCACAAACACACAGATCCAATTCGCCACCTAGAAGCCTGGCAGGGGCCATCATCGGATCGTACCTTGATCTTCGACCGGGTGGCGGCAGCGGCGCCGGACGGGCCCATCATCTTCACCACGCGATCTCGCATCTGGCAACAGGGGAGAGGAAGATGTGGGGCGGTGACCGGAGGAAGGGATCGAGATCTGGGGAGGGAGGGAGCGGACGGCGGCTTACCCGGTCGATGGAGGCGGGGTCGGGGAGCTGCTTGAGCGCGTCGAGGTCGCGCAGCAGCGCGTGCAGCTCCTCCTCCATGGTCGCCGCCGGCCGGCCGGGTGGATCCGTTGGAGTGCTGGCAGCGGCTGTCCAGATCGGAGTGTGTCGAGTGGAGCGCGGGGGCGACGAGCCGACGGCAGAGTATTTGGTGGAAAACCACGATAAAAACGCCGTGGAAAGGAACCATATTTGGAAGTTCCCAAAATCTAAAAAGTGGCCGCGCACTATCTAGACGGAACGAGCGGCCGGCCCCTCGCCGCTCGACCTGCCCTGATTTGCCGCACGCGTGGACCAGGTGTTATCCGGTCGGGCGCTCTCAACCACAAAACAGCTGTCGCTATCTACCCCTTTCAACCCTTCGTCCCCATCTCTCTCGCATCCGCCGCCATCACAACTCGCGTCGGCCACCTCCGCTCCTCTCACACCGGCCGCCACAAGTTGGGAACGGGCATCACGCCCCTCGACTGGATTCAGGCGCCGCCGTTCCCATATGTATCAGATCTGTTGAAACTAGGTGAAGGTCGAAGGAAGCTTTGGACGGAGCAGGAGGAAGGGAAGCAGCGGACGGCATGAGGTCTAGGCGTGGCTGTAGCGACTGGGAGAGGACGAAGCACATGCTTGGATGAAGTGTAGCGGCCTGATGAAGCACGGCCACGGGAGCGGAAATGACCTCGTCCTCGATCTGGAGCAAGATGAAGACAAGGACTGCTAGGGAATGGAGACAGAGATATGTATTACCCACTTTGACGATGGCTGTGATTTGACCCCGATGGTCAATCACTTTCTTGCTATCGACTTCATCTTGTTGGCAATGTAAATGCCCAGATGATGATTCCAACAATTTGTACTAGTACAATCTAACTTTAATTCTGGATGATATCAGCTCGTAAGATCTTTTATATCAAACTAATCAATGAAAATTAGATCCCCATGAGTATATTTTGACGAAAAAAACTGATACCAACTTTGGTGCTATATCGTGCAATTTTAGTACTGCATTATGCAACTTTAGTACTGAATGGTGCAACTTTTTTATAAACTTAGTTTTTGTAGCTGCATGATCCAATTTTCTATGAAGTTGCAACCTACCAACCATGAGAACGTAATGTGCAACTAGTCTACTGCCCCGCCAACAACCTACTAGTCGATGTGCAACTCTCATCCTTACTCGTGGATATGTAGTTTTTCATGGTTTTACACACCCTGCCTACCCCCTACCAGTGCTATGTGCAACTTAGTCTGTTGTTCACGCCAACAGCTTATTAGTCGATGTGCTACTCCTTCCCCTCCCTTGTTGTGGATATGCAGTTTCAGTTGGCGGAGGCAATACACGGAGTTGCACAAGTCCGCCAGGCAGTTGGCCGGGCCAACATACGAAGTTGCACATCTCACAGGAAGAATAGTTTGATGGTGAAAACTCCACATTCATGAGGATAGTGAAAAGTTGAATATAGACAAGACGCTAAAGTTGTACGTCTCACTAGCAGGGGTGGTTTGCCCTAGGTGCTAGCAGGAAAACTGCACATCCATGGGATACAAGAAAAAGTTGCACATTACGGTTAGACAGTTGGCCGTGGCAGTATCCTAAGTTGCACATCCACTGATAGATAGTTGGCTGATGCAGCAAACAGTGAAAACACTCAAACGCGGTTGTGGGGGGTGCACGCGCGACGACTACCAGGCATGGAGTTGGCGAGGGCACCGCGGTAGCTGACCAAATTGCATATTTCACTGTTAGAGAGTAGTTGGGGTGGTGCCACTAGTGAAAACTGCATGGCCTAGGCAACAAATGAAGTTGCACATCTCACTAGAAGGAGGCGGTTTGGGGTGGAGGTATCATAGAGGAAAACTGCACGCGTACGGTGTACGAGAAAAGTTGCACATCCATCTCAGGTAGTTGCACATCGACGGCTAGTCAGTTGCACAAAACGGGATCAAAATTGCACAAAAAATATTTCGTCGAAACATAATCATATTAGATCTAGTTTCGAAGAGCACGCCACGAGAGTTCGAACAATGAAAACGGATCTTAATTCCGACGTGCGGTTTAAAAGTTATGGCTTTTCATAAATTTAGAAATTTGAATTAGTGCGTTCACATGGTTTTATAATTCACTTTCCTTTTTTCTGTTTATGTGGTTCTTTTTCTAATATGAAATGAAATTTTGTTATATAGGAGTACTAATTAGGGGACCAAATTAGATTAGAGGATCAAAAAAAAATTTAGGCCGGCCGCTCCGAACAGCCAGGGAGCAGCCGGCCGCTGCGTAGACCTGTCCACCACGATAAAAACTCCGTGGAAAGGAACCATATTTGGAAGTTTTTAATATTGTATAAAAAATTAGTACATCTATTATCATCCACCTAATAATATAAATGTAAATGTAAATATATTTTTTAATAAATGTATTATTAATACTCCCTACATTCCATAATATAGTGTGTATATATTTTTTAAGTCAAATCCCACAAACTTTGACCAGATTTTTGAAAAAAGCATTTATATCTACAGTGACAAGTATATATCATTAGATTTATTACGATATATAGTTCCATATTTTGTATATTTAATATTATGGATATAAATAATTTTCTCTATAAACGTAGTTAAAGTTTGTAAAGTTTCACTTTTGAGAAAATATATATGCACTGCATTATGAAAGAGGGAGTACATGTTATTAATATTTATATATTATATTATTCCTAATAAAACATTTGTGTGTTGCTACGGGCTACGGTACAGATACGAGTCCTTTCTGCTTCTTTAGACTTATATATAAGATGGTTCTTGTAATTCTTATATTTTGATGGATTCGTACCCCTATGAAGTAATTTTTTTATATTTAGAATGGCTTAACTTCGTTACTGTTGAAAAATCGTGAATGTCGCCTAGAGGGGGGGTAAATAGGCGCTTTAAAATAATTATGTTTTAGGCTTGAACAAACGCGGAATAAACCTAGCGGTTAATTTGTCAAACACAAAACCTACAACAACTAGGCTCACCTATGTGTACCAACAACTTATACTAAGCAAGATAAACAACTAGGTGATAGCAAGATATATGACAAGAAATAATATGGCTATCACAAAGTAAAGTGCATAAGTAAGGGATCGGGTAAGAGATAACCGAGGCAGGCAGAGACGACGATGTATCCCGAAGTTCACACCCTTGCGGATGCTAATCTCCGTTTGGAGCAGTGTGGAGGCACAATGCTCTCCAAGAAGCCACTAGGGCCACCGTAATCTCCTCACGCCCTCGCACAATGCAAGATGCCGCGATTTCACTAAGGGACCCTTGAGGGCGGTCACCGAACCCGTATAAATGGCAACCCTTGGGGGCGGTCACCGAACCCGTACACTTTGGCAACCCTTGGGGGCGGTCACCAGTACCCGTCAAATTGCTCGGGGCGATCTTCACAACCTAATTGGAGACCCCGACGCTTGCCCGGAGCTTTACACCATAATGATTGAGCTCCGAACACCACCAACCATCTAGGGCGCCCAAGCACCCAAGAGGAACAAGCTCAAAGGTACCAAGCACCCAAGAGTAATAAGCTTCTCAACTTGTAACTTCCACGTATCACGTGGAGAACTCAAACCGATGCACCAAATGCAATGGCAAGGGCACACGGAGTGCCCAAGTCCTTCTCTCTCAAATCCCACCGAAACAACTAATGCTAGGGAGAAAAATGAGAGGAAGAACAAGAAGGAGAACACTAAGATCTAGATCCAAGGGGTTCCCCTCACCTAGAGGAGAAAGTGATTGGTGGAAACGTGGATCTAGATCTCCTCTCTCTTTTCCCTCAAAAACTAGTAAGAATCCATGGAGGGATTGAGAGTTAGCAAGCTCGAAGAAGGTCAACAATGGGGGAAGAACACGAGCTCAAAGGATAAGGTTCATTAGGGAAGAAGACCCCCTTTTATAGGTGGGAAAAAATCCAACCGTTATGCTCACAGCCCGGTAGTACCGCTTGACCTCACGGTACTACCGATAGGGTAGCGGTACTACTGCTAAGGGTAACGGTACTACTACTTGCGAGCGGTACTAAAAAATTACATCCGTGCCTATCACCGCTGGACTTGTGACGAGTTTTTGGTCCCGAGCAGAAGTAGCCACGGAAGTAGCCGCGGTAATACTGCTCCAAGCGGTAGTAAAAAATTACATCCGCTCCTGTCCGCGGTAGTACCATTGCAGCCTTTTCAGAACACCAAAACTGACACAACTTCTACAAACGGACTCCGAATTCGACGAAACCAAGTTTGTTGGAAAGCTAGTGACAAGGGCTAACACAATCTTGATAGAAATACCAATAAGAAGCAAATGAGAAAAGACCCAAAAGAAAATGGTGAGAACCCTTCCTCAGATAAGACCGGTAAAACCTCCAACACCGAAAACATCATAGAAGACGCATGCAAACTCCGTTTTCGATGAACTCAAGCTTGTCATCAAGATGACCATAAGCTCTAAGACTCACAAAGAGAACCAAACAAGAACCAAGAAACATGATGCAAGGATGCAATGGTTTGAGCTCTCGATGAACGATACGATCAAGCTACTCACTTGAGAGCCCCCCCTTGATAGTACGGCTATCGATCCTATAACCCGGTCTCCCAACTACCACCATGAGACCGGTAAAATAGAAAACCTATCAAGGGCAAACCTTTGCCTTGCACATGATCCACTTGAGCTAGATGATGACGATCTTGTCCTCCTCAAGATGGACCATCTTTCTTGATTGCGTTGGGTCGATGGAGACTAGATGATTGCTCCCCCATACTCCACTATGGGTGAGCCACTCTTTGACACATCTTCACAAGTCCATTGACACCATAATGGATGGCAAGCTTCAAGCACTTGATCTCTTCATGATTCTCCACTTGAACTTGCACACGGCAATCTTGATGACGATCACCACTTGGTGTCATCCTTCCCATGGGTTGTACGATATCATCCTCTTGACGCAAGCCCATAGACACGTACCTAACCCCACATAGACTCTCACATAGACCATCGGTTAGTACACAAAGTGCAATGGACAATGCTTACCATACCATGGGATCACTTGATCCCTCTCGGTACATCTTCTACTCTTTGTGAGTTGATCAACTTGATTCACTCTTGACTTAGTCTTGATCAACCTTGAATCTTTCCAACTCTCTTCGTTTGGATGATGTCTTGAAGGTAAACATGAATGATCACACAATCTTCTTCTTCAAGACATGCTTGCAATAAGCTCAACACTCACATGACCAATCTTTGGATAATTCCTTAATAGACCTTGGTCAACCCATAAACTCCTTGAAACCAACACATGGACTTCAAGAAATGCCTATGGAAAAATCCTTCAAATATAACGCAATGCAACCGTTAGTCCATAGAGAATGTCATCAATTACCAAAACCACACATAGGGGCACCGCATGTCCTTTCAATCTCCCCCATTTTAGTAATTGATGACAATCACTTTCAAGAGAGTTTATATAAGGAATTATGCATCACCATGCAATGCAACAACCAATAATGCATGCGTAGGAGATGCATATTCTTAGGAACAAACCAAAGCCAGAAGAGACAACTCTCTAAACTGAAGGAAATATACCCTAGAGGCAATAATAAAGTTATTATTTATTTCCTTATATCATGATAAATGTTTATTATTCATGCTAAAATTGTATTAACCGGAAACATAATACATGTGTGAATACATAGACAAATAGTATGTCACTAGTATGCCTCTACTTGACTAGCTCGTTGAATCAAAGATGGTTAAGTTTCATAGCCATAGACATGAGTTGTCATTTGATTAACGGGGTCACATCATTAGAGAATGATGTGATTGACTTGACCCATTCGGTTAGCATAGCACTTGATCGTTTAGTTTGTTGCTATTGCTTTCTTCATAACTTATACATGTTCCTATGACTATGAGATTATGCAACTCCCGTTTACCGGAGGAACACTTTGTGTGCTACCAAACGTCACAACGTAACTAGGTGATTATAAAGGTGCTCTACAGGTGTCTCCGAAGGTACTTGTTGGGTTGGCGTATTTCGAGATTAGGATTTGTCACTTTGATTGTCGGAGAGGTATCTCTGGGCCCACTCGGTAATGCACATCACTATAAGCCTTGCAAGCATTGCAACTAATGAGTTAGTTGCGGGATGATGTGTTACGGAACGAGTAAAGAGACTTGCCGGTAACGAGATTGAACTAGGTATTGAGATACCGACGATCGAATCTCGGGCAAGTAACATACCGATGACAAAGGGAACAACGTATGTTGTTATGCGGTTTGACCGAGAAAGATCTTCATAGAATATGTAGGAGCCAATATGAGCATCCAGGTTCCGCTATTGGTTATTGACCGGAGATGTGTCTCGGTCATGTCTACATAGTTCTCGAACCCGTAGGGTCCGCACGCTTAAAGTTCGATGATGGTTATATTATGAGTTTATGTGTTTTGATGTACCGAAGGAGTTCGGAGTCCCGGATGAGATCGGGGATATGACGTGGAGTCTCGAAATGGTCGAGACGTAAAGATCGATATATTGGACGACTATATTCGGACATCGGAAAGGTTCCGAGTGATTTGGGTATTTTCAGAAGTACCGGGAAGTTACGGGAATTCGTATTGGGCCTTAATGGGCCATACGGGAAAGAAGAGAAAGGCCTCAAAGGGTGGCCGCACCCCTCCCCATGGGCTGGTCCGAATTGGACTAGGGAGGGGGGTGCCCCCTTCCTTCGTTCTCCTTTTCCCTTCCCTTTCCTTCCCTCCTACTACTACTTGGAAGGGTTCCTAGTTCTACTAGGAAAGGGGGAATCCTACTCCCGGTGGGAGTAGGACTCCCCTAGGGCGCGCCATAGAGAGGGCCGGCCCTCCCCCTCCTCCACTCCTTTATATACGGGGGCAGGGGGACACTCCAAAGACACAACAATTGATCTCTTGATCTCTTAGCCGTGTGTGGTGCCCCTCTCCACCATAATCCACCTCGGTCATATCGTAGCGGTGCTTAGGCGAAGGCCTGCGTCGATAGAACATCATCATCGTCACCACGCCGTCGTGCTGACAGAACTCTCCCTCAAAGCTCGGCTGGATCGGAGTTCGAGGGACATCATCGAGTTGAACGTGTGCAGAACTCGGAGGTGCCGTGCGTTCGGTACTTGGATCGGTCGGATCGTGAAGACGTATGACTACATCAACCGCGTTGTCATAACGCTTCCGCTTTCGGTCTACGAGGGTACGTGGACACACTCTCCCCTCTCGTTGCTATGCATCACCATGATCTTGCGTGTGTGTAGGAAATTTTTGAAATTACTACGTTCCCCAACAAAAACTTCTCCAAAAACTCTCTGAAACTTCTCCCCCATTGGCATCGATTGCCAAATTGGGCTAAAAGCTTAGAAGGCCAATATAAAATGTGTTCCTCCATAAATTGTGTATTTCTCAACAAGAGAGTGGAATGCAATACACATATCCAACGGTAAATACTTGGAGGAAGACAAACAATATTGAGGCCCAAAGATTGCAAAAGGAAGATATGCCACAAAGACATAATCAAAGAGAGAAACAAGCAATCAAAAGATACCAATTGAAGCAAGCTATCAAAAGATACCAATTGAACCAACTAGGCCAATGATCCTACGAGCCACATGAATAAAGGATATTATGATAAGAGCGGAGCGGTGTTTTAAAGAAACTAGAGAAGCTCCCCATGATTTGTGCACATCAAGAATTTTTGTATTTGGATACAAAGTGCACAAAATAGGATCATAGCTCCCCCAAAATCAATAGAAACTTACAACAAGTGCAAGAGAGCATATAGAAAACTAAGCCTAGTACTTGCAACAAACACATGGTTGAGCAACAAGTAAGAGAGGCAACTTAAGAGTGGGCTCAACCAAAAAGATGTGTGTGAGTCAAGGCAATGCACTTGAGAAGACTAATGTACATAAGAGCATTAAGCAACAATAAAGTCTTCAAAGAATGAGGCACACGGTGCAAGGCCTATCATTCCCACACACAATTAGCAAATGGGTTCACAAGCTTACTAATAAGCATATAGAGAACCTATGTTTGTGACAACCTGCGGTGAAGATAGAAGATGAAAGGCGCATCAAGACGAGTGTCGGTGTCAAAACCGGCGGATCTCGGGTAGGGGGTCCCGAACTGTGCGTCTAGGCCGGATGGTAACAGGAGGCAGGGGACACGATGTTTTACCCAGGTCCGGGCCCTCTTGATGGAGGTAAAACCCTACGTCCTGCTCGATTAATATTGACGATATGGGTAGTACAAGAGTAGATCTACCATGGGATCAGGGAGGCTAAACCCTAGAAGCTAGCCTATGGTATGATTGTATGTTGTGATTGTTGTCCTACGGACTAAAACCCTTCGGTTTATATAGACACCGGAGAGGGTTAGGGTTACACAAGGTCGGTTACAAAGGAGGAGATATCCATATACGTATTGCCTAGCTTGCCTTCCACGCCAAGTAGAGTCCCATCCGGACACGAGACGAAGTCTTCAATCTTGTATCTTCATAATCTAACAGTCCGGCCAATGGAGATAGTCCGGCTGTCCGGAGACCCCCTAATCCAGGACTCCCTCTGTAGCCCCTGAACCAGGCTTCAATGACGATGAGTCCGGCGCGCAGTATTGTCTTCGGCATTGTAAGGCGGGTTCCTTCTCCGAATAAATCATAGAGGAATTTGAATACGAGGATAGTGTCCGACCCTGCAAAATAAGTTCCACATTCCACCGGAGAGAGAATAATATTTTCACAGATCTAATTTGCTGGCTTGTTTTGGCAGCACGACGTTATGTCATTGCCCGGTGATTATTCGAACCGTTTCTTTTAACCAGCTCCACACATAACGCGGGGCGGTTTCTTGACACGTCTTGTCGAAGCGGAGATCGTGTTCCCTCAATTACGGGATTCTCATTAATGCGGTCGTGGGTAACCCAACCGTGTCTAGGACTCCTAGATTATAGGCAAGTCCCAAACGGCTACGGAGAGGACGCTTGATATTCACCCTCTTTATAAGGGGACAAGGTTTTCGCTTTTTTCCTCTCGTGCTCAATCGAACCCTTCTCTTGCCTCGAGTTCTAACACCCAAAGCCCAGGTTAGGTGCTCCGGATCTTCAATCATGTCCGGATCCAGCCTTCAAGGCCGATGGATACCCTCCTCCGTTACGGAAGAGGACATCAAGAAGTTGAGGGAGGCCAGATACCTGACCGCCGAGGTTTCGCATTGGCTGCCTGCCCGAGGGCAGATCGTCCCTACTCTCGAACCCAACAAGAACGTCGTGTTCGTCTCCCACTTCCTCCGAGGCCTAGGCCTCACTCTGGATCCCTTCATCAGGGGTTTGATGTTCTATTACGGGCTAGATTTCCATGATCTAGCTCCAGACTCCTTTCTCCACATCTTGATATTTATGGTCGTGTGTGAGGCCTTCCTCCGCATTACCCCTCACTTTGGCTTGTGGCTCAATACCTTTGAAGTGAAGCCGAAGATGATTGAGGGGCAACATGCAACGTGCGGAGGTGCATCAATAGGCAAGATGGCAGGAGCTCCATGGATGAAAGGTTCCTTTCCAGAGGTGTCCGAATTATGGCAGTGGGAGTGGTTTTACGTCACAGCTCCCAGAAGTGCCAAGTGGTCGGCTGCCCCCGCTTTTCGCTCGGGCCCCCCACCACAACTGATGTCATGGATTAGCAGAGGTCTGAGCTGGGGTCCAGTCAAGGATGTGCCTATACTGCAAAGCCGCATCCGAGATCTCTTCGAGGGAGATTTCGATTTGGCTGTGGTAATACAAGTTATGCTGGTTCGTCAAGTCCAGCCTTGCAAACACCGGCCCCTTCACCTGTGGGAGTTCAACCCAGAGGGACCACGTGCCATTCAAAGTTTCCTCGGCCTAACGCACGGGGAGATGTACAAGTCATTCTTCGGACCTCAAGTAGAGTGTCCGGATATTACCGAGGACGTGGGCCTGAGCAGTAACCGCGCCGCCGAACAAGTAAGAAATCCTCTAGCCGAACACACTGCCTTTTATTTGTCATGAAGTTATTTCTGAGAGTTCGCTTTTTGACCAGGACTGGCTAACAAAGGCGAAGATGATTCGGTGTTCGGCCCCCCTCCCTGAGGGTTTGGAAAATCCGGTATTGGAAAAGATGCTCAAGGTCGCACCTTGCCCGGAGCCCTTGAAGGAAGATACCGGGGGGGATAATACGGGCGGACGCGAGCCCCCATCGTTGCCCGTTCCAACCGAGGGAATGAGCGTCTCCACGAAGGAGGACAACCGGGGGAGGAAAAGGACTGCTTCCGAGGATCCGGAAGCCGAAGCCTCCAAACGGGAGAAGAAGTCTCCCACAGAGGGTCCTGCCTCGGGGGGTGCTTTTGCCGCACAAAGTCCGCAGGGGGATCAGCCCTCCAACGAGTCGTAAGTGATCCAAAATACTTTAATAGTAAAGGTATGCTATCTTTTTTCCTGAGAAAATAACCACCGCATATATCTTGCAGTTCGGGCCTTAGCCCCTCTCAGCTGAGCTCGTCTTCGGGGGATCTTCTTCCAGAGATGATGGAGAGCGAAACGCCTCCCCCGGACTCCTCCGCTCAAGAAGCGGGCGACCCCAAAGTGTCGTCACAGAGGGCCTCTCCAGATCCGGTGAGGCCAGAAGATAATCCCATAGGCCCCCAAAGTCCCCAGCGTCCGGCTCCTGAAGAGAGCAGACAAAAGAGTCCGGCACCGTCTGGTGTGCGGTCGGACGTTCTGAGGGAGTTGGTGGGGCGAGCGGCCATCTCAGAAGAACACCGTATGCTGATGAGTACGGTGATGGAGAGAATCTCGTCCGCCGAAAGCGGATTACATGAAGCTTTTATGAGTCTACTGACATGCTTTGAGGTACGTGAGATAATATGTGATAGTATTGCACATGTTAGGTGTGCCCTGTGTAGATAGTAGCCCCTGAGACTCTGGTTGTCATCGAGAACAGCGGCGAACAGAGGATCACATTCCCAGGCAATAACCAGACTGCTCCTATGTGCAGGTGGTGGAAGCTCCGGTGGCTAGCCGGACTAGTGAGTTTGCCAAATTAAAACGGCAACTAGATGCGGCGGACGCCGACATCGAGCTTGTTAACAAGAGGCTTGACGAGGCACAGGGTAAGTGTGATTATCTGGTGAACGCCACATAGTAAGAGCAGCATGATGCCAGTATCTTTAATATGTTGTGACTGCAGATGGAGCTGCCACCGTGGAAACCTTGCGGGCAGAACTTGCCTGAGCCAAGGAACAAGCGAGGATTAGTAATGCGGCTGCTTTGAAGGCGACCGAAGAGTTGAGAGCCAAGAAGGCCGCACATTGCGAGAGCCAAGAGAAGATGGCCAAGATGGCCGTAGAATTAAAAGACACTGCCGACCGTTGTCGGGTCCTTGAAAAAGAAAACCGAGCGAAGGCAACGAATCTTGAGAAGGCCACGGCGACGGACAAAGACACCCGTTCTGCTATGAGAGCGAAGGAGGAGCTGCGGGAAGCCGGGGATATTGCGGCTGGGAAACCCTTCATGTTACGGAGGAAGTTCGGAGATCCACGGTATGCCCCTCTGGATCGGCTGTGGAGTTCGGCAGATGCGTATATGGATTTGGCATCGAGCGCTGCCGATGCGGCCAAGTACTTCCAAGGTCAGACAGATCGTGAAGTGGACAAGCTGTTCTGGTCGCAATTCCACGTTCCAGAGCATCCGATTTCATTGACTGACCAGCTAGCCGAACGGGCCGAACTGAATAGGTTGTCCGGACTCGCCATGAGGTCTGTTGTGGATCAGCTATGGCCGGAAAAGCCAAAGCCGAACAGCTATTTTAGCTTAGTGCAGCAGTTCCTTGGTGCGGTGCCGCGCATTAATGCGGTGAAGAGGTCGACGTGCATAGAAGGCTCACGGATGGCCCTTGCCCGTGTTAAAGCATACTGGGCGGAGATGGACGCTACCACTATTGCGGCGCAAGGTTCGGCCATAGGTCGAGTGGCTGCCGAGCATTATTTTGAGGAGGTTCTCGAGGGTGCTCGTTTGATAGAGGCCCAGTGCTCGAAAAATATTATGTTTGAGTGATATGTATTCTCATTGTAAACACAATGCTTTTATGAAGTTTTTATAAGGCTATGTTTATACTTTTGCCTGAGAGTAGTATGATGCCTCCTGGGCGGCCGTTTATGTATACATGTGTATAACCTGAAAGATTGCAGCCGTCGGCTTCAACCCCCACGCATATAATGCGAAGGTGCTCGCAAAAAACGCGTGTGCACACTTAACCCAACGTCTTGGTCCTATTAAGGAGGTGATAGCGTAGCGAGCGAGGCAACCGGACTATAATGCTTTAACACTTTCACTTAGCCATAGGAGTTTGACAGTGGGGCTACTAGATAGCCCCTGGTGGCTCCGCACTCTCCCGATCGTGAGGTGCGTACATGCCTGGCCGGAAAACGGCCCTTCGTTAAGGCAGAGGAATTCTAACATTCCGATAGGTCATCGAGTGGTTGACCAGTCTCACGCTATATCATGACAGTCAGTTTTCGGCTTTCTCTACTGAGGTGCTCGTCCGGATGAACCAGGGCACAATCGCAGTAGTTCTCCTGGTGCTACCTTAGCCGGTAAAGCGGAACATAAGGCACCAAAACACAGGAGCCGGGCAAACCCAACATTTGACCAAAGACAATGATTTGGAGCTGATGCATATAAGGCCAAACTCGCGACGCCAAACACTCCCTAAGGTATTCGGTCTTTATGGTATAAACCGGGCCTAAATAGTGCCCTTCGTAAGAAGCCCCTTGTGTCCAGGTATGTGCATCATTCTGACGTGGCCACATGCCAAGATGTCAGCATCCTTCTCAACTGTGCTGAGAATTCGGTGGATATGTACCAACAAGAGACAGTAAAAAAGGTTTACGCAGGGTCTTAATCTAAAAAGAATCCTTGGAGCGGGTCCCTGCTGCACGTCTGTGCCTGTGTCTCCGTTCTGCCGTATCCTGGACGGGTGTAGCACGATGATCATCTGTAAAAGAGAGGAACTTAGGTGAAAAAGTTGTCGTGCAAAAGGATAGTTTTTAAAGAAACTATGTATAATTCAAGATGAGTAAAAACTGCCACTTGTCTGCGCGCGTTGAGCCCCTTGTATTTGTAATAGGGGTGCGACCATTGATCCGGTATGAATTATAGTTGGTCAGGTCGTTTTTAGTGTGCGGCTGCCAAGGCAGCCGCGCTCTCTTCAGCGCGCAAAGATCGCTTAATACTTCCGTTCACTGTAATGATGCCACGTGGGCCGGGCATCTTAAGTGTGAGGGAAGCATAGTGCGGTATTGCATTAAAGCGAACGAAAGCTTCGCGCCCGAGTAGTGCTTGATAGCCACTGTGGAATGGAGCGATGTGGAAGGTTAAATGTTCGCTACGGAAGTTATCGGGGAAGCCGAATATAACCTTTAGTAGTAGGGAGCCCGTGCAATGAGCCCCTGGGCCTGGCGTTACTCCTTTAAAGGTAGTATTGCTTTGGCAAATTTTTGTTGGGTCTATTCCCATTTCGCGGATTGTATCCTGATATATCAGGTTTAGACTGCTTCCACCGTCCATCAGGACTCGTGTGAAGTGGTATCCGTCAATTATTGGGTCTAATACTAGGGCAGCCCATCCTGCACGCCGGATACTTGCTGAGTAATCACGATGGTCGAAAGTGATCGGTTGAGACGACCGGTGGCAGGACTCAGCGGTGATAGGCCCTTGGGCATATTTTTCTGGGAGTGCCGTTTTGTTTCTTCCCTTGATCACGTGTAACACGTTTACTGTTTTAACTTCTGGTGGAAATTTCTTTTGTTCCCAGTGTCTTGCTTGAGAGGCTCATCCTCGTCTTCGCTTGGTGTATCCTCCCCCTTGTGTACGGCGTTGAGCTTGCCGGACTGCTTGAAGACCCAACAGTCTCTGTGGGTATGATTAGCGAGTTTACCGGGGGTGCTATGGATCTGACATATTTGGTCCAGAATTTTGTTTAGGCTGGATAGTTCGTCTCTGGCGCCTTTAGAGGGCGGCTTTTGCTGACCTGGCCGAGAGCTTTTGAATCCGGCATTTACTGCCGTGCTCTTCGTGCTGTCTTCTTTATTCCGGCGTTTGTTATTGCTGTTGCGCCGTGATTTCCTGTTTCCATCTCTAACTTCAGATGTACTGGGGTCGCTGGTGCTGCATCTGGCTAGCCAGCTGTCCTCGCCCGCGCAAAAGCGGGTCATGAGGCTTGTTAATGCTGCCATTGTTCTCGGCTTTTCTTGGCCGAGGTGTCTAGCAAGCCATTCGTCACGGACGCTATGCTTAAAAGCTGCCAAGGCTTCGGCGTCCAGACAGTCGACAATTTGGTTCTTTTTAGTAAGAAACCTGTTCCAAAGTTTTCGGTCTGACTCTCCGGGCTGTTGAGTTATATGACTCAAATCGTCTGCGTCCGGAGGTCGGACATAAGTCCCTTGAAAATTTGCCCGAAAAGCGTCTTCGAGCTCTTCCCAGCTTCCAATGGAGTTTTTGGGGAGGCTTTGAAGCCAGTGGCGAGCTGGCCCTTTGAGCTTGAGGGGTAAGTACTTGATGGTGTGGAGATCATCTCCTCGAGCCATATGGATATGGAGGATATAGTCCTCAATCCAGACCCCAGGGTCTGTTGTTCCGTCATATGCCTCTATGTTTACGGGTCTGTTGTTCCCCAGGGTCTTCAATCTTGTATCTTCATAATCTAACAGTCCGGCCAATAGAGATAGTCCGGCTGTCCGGAGACCCCCTAATCCAGGACTCCCTCAACGAGGGATGCCAATTAAGATGGCAAAAACCTCGTAAAGATAAGCATGAGGAAAATAATCTTCACCACACAAGAGCGCATCAAGATGCAACGATAGAAGACGCGCACTCAAGGCAAAAGCTTTCACGGAGCCACCAAAGAAATAACATAAGAAAGACAAGGTGGACATGAAAGAAAGGATATCATCTAGATATGCAACTTCTCTCAAGTGTATAAGATTCTAGGTAGACGAAATCATGATGATATATATATCTACAAAGAAGGATGTACACCCGAAATAGTTACAACACGAAGGAACAAGATATCCAAAAGGAAGTCATACATATACCAATAAGATATTTGCTTGAGAGCATAGCACATGGCTAGATATGGTCTTATTGTATATAAATGAATTCCAACCACACGAACATCAAAGACATCACAACTAGCAACAAGACATCATTGTTGGGATGCTTTGAGAAAGGAAACAAGTATCACAAGAAAGAATGGATAACATGCCATGATACAACCTACACAAGGTTGATGCAAGAAATGTGTGCATGAAGTATATGAAGATACTTGTTACCGAGATAACATTGGAAGGATGTAGTAGATACCAATTGAAAGTACAAAGTAGTTCATTGATCATCCTAGCTTGACTCCAATAAGCACATGGTGACAACACCTTCCTTGTGAGTGAGTCGAGCATCCAATGCATCTCCACTTGTTCCTAGAACAACAACACAAACAAAATGGTACCCAAACTCATTGGGACCAAGAGTTAGAGAACCAACAACACATAGGACAAACTCCACATAAATATGTGCATATAGATATGAAAATGAATTTCATGCACATCTCATCCAATTTGAGACTTGGTGGAGTTCCCCCCTATATATTGGGTCAAAGAAAGAAAACATGCCAAAGAAACTACAAGAAGTAAATATGCATGCTCAAGACTTTCAAGAACCGAGACCAAAAGACAAATAAATACCAAGCAAAGAAAAGATACCAAATGAATAAATCATCACTTGGAGGATATCCATAAAAAATACATCAAGGAATGAGATATCCATTGATACACTCAAAAGGAAAGATGTCAAACTCCCAAAAGAGAGAATGGTTCCAAACAAACCAAGCCCTCTACAAAGTTTCATGATGGCACAAAGCATCAAAAAGAAATGGCTTGCCTTCCACAAACACACACTTGATAAGGATCACAAGACGAGTGTTTTATAGAGAATAGGATAGCTCCCCCAAAACTAGTGCATTATAGAGAATTTGCATTTGAATACAAAATGCACGAGGTGTGTCGTGGGTTTGTCACGGCAGATGTCCTTGTGAAAGGACTTAGTCGTGGAGCCATCGCTACGAGTTAGCTTAAAGGGGTTAAACCGGACAAGGGGACACGGAGAGTTTTATACTAGTTCGGCCCCTTCGAGGAAGGTAAAAGCCTATGTCTAGTTGTGATTGGTATTACTAGGGTTTTGAAGGACAGGGAGCAAATCCGCTTTGTCTAGCTCTCGAGTTGTTGTCTGTCCCTAAACCGCGGCCGGGTCGTCCCTTTATATACATAGGTTGAAGCCTGCCGGGCTACAGAGTCCCGAAGCCGGATCATAAACGTGTCCGGTTCGGTCTCTACTCTTCCTATCTTACAATACAAGTTACATGACTAGGTCGGTTTACATTTACAGGCTGTAAACCGCCTTTGGGCCTTGGGCCTTCCGTAAAGCGCCATCATCTTTGCATCTTCATGGGCTTCTAATCTTCAAAGAGTCAACCTGGCTACATAAGGCCGGTTTACCTCTAGTAGTAATATCCCCAACATTAGGCCCCAGATTGGTTTGAACTTGTTCATGTCAATCTTTTACACTTCGAAAAAATCTTCTCTCATTTCTTCACCTTGATTTTGTAAACCGCCGTGATGTCATACTTCCAAATTATGATAAACCGCCCTGACGTCATCCATCTGTTGATGTCGGAGATTACCTTCATTTAATGTGTATTCAGTCACCGAGGCGGCACCTTTATTCACTTATCCATTTTTTGGGCTCCTTGATTCCTGCACTTGCCAATTTACCGCTTCGCCTTATAAATAGGGGCAGAGGACCCCTTTCTTTTCTTCCCGCTACTCATTCATCTCTTCTTCTTCCTCTCGATGACCCCGCACTCGAGCATCGCCGTCATCTTCGAACCTCACCTCTGCTTCGTCGTCGGCTGCTGCATCAACCTGTTCGCACCAGAGTTCCACATCGCCCTTCTGTTGCTTCAGTGGTCGCAGTAAGTCCTTTCCCCCTTCTTTCCTAGATCCATTAGGGTTTCCTCGCTGTTCTTGAGGTTCGTCAGAGCTTATAGCGCTATTCTTCCTTTGGCCCGTAGATGAATGCTTCGTACTTATCATATTTCTTGCCACGATGAATCTTCTGTTACCCTCACAACTCCTTATACAAAAAAACTGCTGCAATCCTTCATAAACTGTTTCGGGTCTTACCCTTTTTAGGTCAAAATATTTTGCTTTTCTGTCTTACCTTAGATCTGAAATTTTAATACATCTCTGTGAAATCTGTTTCTCCTCACACCATCATAGGCGGTTTAACTTTGCATAATCAATCTGTACCATTAGCCCTCTGATAAACCGGAAGAGCCTTTTATCTCCATAATTATATTCCGGTTTAACAGTGTCCTAGTATCCCTGTCGTGGTATTACCTTTCACACATTATTGCATTGATCTCCGGTTTGTGCCATGCCCTCTATCAGTATGTCTCTTACTCCATTGTATCATGCATATAATCATGCATGATTTATAAACCGGCCTTTCATTTTCAGCTTGTTTGTTTCGCAATGGCCAAAAAATTCACTGCCTGCAACTGGGCTCATTCCCGGGTTACTGAGACTTAGTTGAATGAGATGGTCAGCATCGGCTCCCTACCTAAGAAAACCGAAATCAAATGGCGAGTTCCCGGAACAGAAAATCCTTCGACCCCAAGGCAGGGCGAGGTGGTGGTCTTTGTTGATCACATAGGCCGTGGCTTCAAACTGCCAGGGTCAAAGTTTTACTGAGATGTGCTTGCCAGCTTCCAACTTCATCCGCAAGATATAGGTCCCAACTCGGTCTCCAATTTATGTAACTTCCAGGTCTTCTATGAAGTATATCTACAAGAAGAACCTACTGCAGAACAGTTCCGGGATTTCTTCCACTTAAACCGGTGCACAAAGTTTGTAAATGGCCCGAACACAGAACTTGGTGGTGTTTCGATTCAAAAGCGGAAAGAAGTTGAATTTCCTCATGCCAAACATCATAGCCACCCAAAAGAATGGAACCAAACTTGGTTTTATTGCAAAGACACTTCACCTGAAGATAAAAATCCCCTCCCCGGCTTTCGTGATCACAGACTATCCAACACCCATCCAATGCCACAATGCCTGAGCTCTTCAGAAAGGGCGAAATACGCTCCTCAACTCGCCAAACTCCGGGCCTTTATGGCGAACAGTTTAACAGGCGTAGATTTTGTGCACTGTTGGATATCCTGGAGTATCTTGCCGCTAAGCCGGCGTCCCGATTTAATGTGTGAATATACCGGTGAGGTTGACGACCCTCAACGCCATTGCAACATCCAATTATTTGAGGAAGAAGTCACTGAAGGTGTAAAGAAGATTCTGAATGAGTCAGAACTGATCTGTAGTCAAACCGGTCTGAGTCCCTTCTATGCCAAGAACAAACCGCCTGCTGTAAGCATTATAGTTCCCCTTCATCTCTAATA
Source organism: Triticum urartu (assembly GCF_003073215.2). Taxonomy (NCBI): domain Eukaryota; kingdom Viridiplantae; phylum Streptophyta; class Magnoliopsida; order Poales; family Poaceae; genus Triticum; species Triticum urartu. Next base: position 64,449,590 of record NC_053028.1, read on the forward strand.
TTTTTAGCTTATGCAACCTATAATCCTTCTTCTTTGTATATAGGGAGATGACCCCTTCTGGAAACGGAAGACCGTAGAGAAAGCAGCAAAGCCGACTGGAGACAAAGCGATCAAGCCATCTCGCCCAAAAACCAAAGCTGTGAAATGGACGTCAAAGCGAAAAACAGCTGACCGGGTTAACATGGAGCTTGATGATGACACTGATGATCCAGAAGTTGAGGTAGAACTTGATTCACTTGGCTCTCTTTTCATGCATCTCATTAACAATGATCTTCCTCAGGAGGACGCAGAGGCTAGTCAAACTGATGATGTAGAGGTAATTACCCTTTCCTTCGGTTCAGACTCTATGCCAACACAAAAAACCCGCCAAGCAGTCCGGAAAGTAACCTTTTCTCATCCTCTTGCTCACTTGGATCCAACATTTATTTTGAAGACTCAGCAGCATGAAGCTCGCCGGACAACCCAGCACAGTGGCCAACAGGTCACTTTAGCTGGTTTACCTGATACTCCGATTCGGAAGCGCCGGTCTGAGGTCTCTCCTACTTCTGACCATTCTTACCCCAAGGCAGGTTATTTCAGACAGCCTCTTAATCCGTCCGATTCAAATTATCAGGTGACACCTCCTTCATCTTCTGGTGAATCGACAGCAACTAAACTCCCCCATTTGAAAACTGTGGCCGGGTAAGTTGTAAAAAACCTTTCATTTCACTGCATCATAAATCCTTTGAATAGGATGCTAATCCTCTTTTATTCTATTTACAGGGCCAAAGCCAGACCCAGTAAGAAAGCTCGAACCACCAATCCGCTCGAAGATCCGGTCGCCGAAAGAAGAACCAAGAGGTGAACCGGAACAAGGTTGTGAACCGGAAAGTCCTCATCCTGAAGCTGCTTCTGATAACCCGCCCCTTGAAGGCCAAAATACTGATGAACCAGCAGACGCTGATCCTGCCGCGCCTGATGCTGAACTGGCAGAACCAAACCGGGCTAGTCCGGTGAAAGATGCTGAAATTCCAATATCATCAACCAAAAATCCTAAAGGCCAAGGTGATGATGTTATTATTACTGGAATGGGCCACGGCTCTCCTGGCCATCCCGTCATTTTGGCTCAACACAGTGCCAAAGAAGAGCAAGCTGCCAGGGAGAAAGGTAAATGGAGCAACGATTTATCAAGCTATGCTCATCTTAACGCCGACGAGCTCCATTCTGGCTTCTTGAACCGTCTGCACTCAAACCGGGATTATGAAGCTGGTTTGGTGAACTTGATGAAAGAGTGATATGAGGTAAATTCCTCTCCCTTTGTTTATTGATTTATAACTGAAATACTCTCCCAAGTAGCCCCCAAGGGCCGTTTTATGATTATTAATCATAAACTGGGTCTTCTCATCACTGATCCTTGCAATAGTAGGTCTCTAATAATAGATAAGACTTATCTTGAAATAATTAGATAACTTTCTGCAGCATAGCACCCAAAGTTCGGGTTAACTTGGCAAGTTAATCCGGTTTTTAATCCACACATCCGTTTTAGAACAGACGCATATTAGCCCCCAAGTGTCAAGGATAATGCTTGCATTGTTCTGGAGACTTGTATAAAGTGTAGTACTTGAGAGCAAATAGGCATTAGCCCCCAAGTATGAAGTGCATAACTTGTTATACGCTTTGTACTTAGCAAATATACATGCTGTTTGTTTAATATACCTTCAACATGGCAGGCTGAACTGAGAAGCAAAGATGCCCGAAATTCTGACTTGCAAGAGAATGTGAAGTCACAACAAGCCAAGGCTGAAAAAGCCAAAGAGGAGCTGACCCAGGCCCTGGCCGTGATGGAAAAGTTGAAAGAATCTTTCAACAAAGATCGTGCTGACTGGGAAACCGAGAAATCCGGTTTAACCAAAAGAGTTGTAGACGCTGAGGCAGCCCTGAAGCCAGTGGTAGATGAACTAGCCGGTTTGAAACACCAAATCAATGCTATGACCTCTGCTATCTTTGGTAAGTACCTGCTTTATGTGTGTTGCATAAGTCGATGAACCTTATAACTGACCAAAATGTTGATAAAATCTTTGGCAGGTACCCGGATTGCTCATCTTGGCACAGATATGCGGATGAAACTCAAAGCGGCATACACATTGATTGAACAGCTGTACTCTAGGTCTCAGCGGGCTATTTGCAGGCAGCTTATAACAAACCGGCTCCCACGTTGATTAAAGAAACTCTTGAGAAGTTGGCCATGTTACCAGCCCGCATCGCCGAGTTGAAGAAAGCAGCTGCCAGAGCCGGAGCTTTAACTGCACTTATTCGAGCAAAAGCTTGGATTCCAGATCTTGAAGCGGAAGACATCATCAAAGGATACCCAGGTGTTAAAGAAGATGGTTCCAACTTTGACAATGATGATCTCCGGTGGCTGACCAAACAGATGCGGCCAGCAGCCAGCAAGTTGGCCGATGATACATATTTGTCCCATTTTCAACCGTTTTACAATGCGGAGGGGAAGAGGCAGTCGACCGACATCCATGAAGTTGAAGAACTTGTGCCTCCGATTCGTAAGCACACCTATGCTCCTAATATTAACCCCTCCAATCTTATCCATGAAGAAGCAGTGTTTCAAGCTTTAACTGGAATCGATTGGTCAACGGTTGATTTCCAGCGTCTGGGGAGGGATGAAGAAGTGCCCACACCAACTGACCCTCAACCATCAAACCGTCCAGACGAAGCGTCCTAAACCGGTTGCCGGTTTACTGTCCACTGTGTGCCGACCTTGTTAAAAACAATTATGCCATTGGAGCCGCTTTGAAGGCTTCTTGTAATAGGATAGCTAAAAACTCCTTTATTTGCCATGCCATCGAGCATGTTTTGTAATGCCTTATGACAACTTGTGACACCCTTTAGGATATATTTATGCATACCCCATGATGAATTATGTTCCCGGGTTTAACAACTTAAAAGTGTCTAGCGGTTTACCGCTAGACGGGTCAATATATCCAGGAAGTGTACAGGACATAGATAAAATAATCAAAGTGTTTGTACAAAAAGAAGTATACATAACATACCTCATTGAGTGACCAATGGTGTGTACGGCAAAGTTGTTAATACCAATCCGAAGCGTTGATAATCTCATCTCTGTACTGCCAGTTTATATATTAAACCAGACCAGGATAACTACCATGTTTTCTTTATAACACTGGTGATTTAGTCAAACCAGTCCGGGTCAATAAACATCGGTTTATAACTGATCATGTGTCAACAACATGTAGTTTGAGAAGCAAGCTGGGTCAAGGACACCGGTTTATCAAAAAATACTTATGAATTTCAACAAATAAAACTCAAACAGGAAAATATGCAAGGCTTTTTACGAGCTGCCAGGCTCCAAATCGAGGCTTTTCATGGGCTACCAGGCCTCTGAGTTAAACCATTTAACAAAGCCTTTTAAGATGGGCCTCCAATTAACCAATCATCGTTTTAACTTTGACAAGTTCAGGGTCTATAAAAGATTGACATGTCAAACGTTCGATGGGTCATACCAGGATTACCTGGACAGGAGTGGCTTACTTGATGAAGGCAGGTTAACCCGGGTTTTTAGGTGAATACACTAGGCTTCCAAGCCGTGGCTTGATAGCCAATTACAAGGGTCCTTTCAAACTCTTTGTTGCTTGCACAAAGAGCCCCCAAGTAACTTTGTGAGCTGTGCTCAGTGGGTGCCCATGTTTGAGTTTGTGCTTTGTGCAACACTCTCTTTGGCCCCACATAATTTCCTTTCTGTCTAAACGCTTATCAGGAGGTGTAGCTGTGATATGACAACAACCAAGCCCCCTAGTGATATCCCTTTGTCGTTTTAAACCGATCAAGAGGTGTAGCTATGGTACAGATATGACCAAGCCCCCTGGTGATATTCTTTATATCTGTGCGGCTGTAGAGACCGGTTTAACAAAAGTTCCGATTTATCAGTAGAAACTCTCGTAAGCACACACATGATGTAAAAAGAACAGAGACCCCGCTTTAATGGAGGCTCCGGTTTATTATATGCATCGTCATAAATATGTACATATGAAGAGCCTATGGCTCAAGTATAGTAAGGCCGAAGGAGAGCTATGTTCCATGGCCGCTTGGTCTCCTCCTCCGATTGACGTGAGTCTTTATGCTCTCGAACATCAATGAGGTAGTAAGACCCATTGTGCAGATTTTTGCTGACCACAAAGGGTCCTTCCCAAGGTGGGGATAACTTGTGCATATCAGTCTGATCCTGGATGAGCCAGAGCACCAAATCGCCTTCTTGAAAGGTCCTGGTTTTAACCCGGCGGCTGTGATAACATCGGAGATCTTGTTGATAAATCGCCGATCGTGTTGCTGCAAGATCACACTTTTTATCCAACAGGTCCAGAGAATCCTGATGTGCCTTCTCATTATCAGCTTCAACATAAGCTGTCACACGGGGCGAATCGTGATGGATGTCACTAGGAAGAACGGCCTCCGCTCCATAGACCATGAAGAAAGGTGTGTAACCCGTAGACCTATTGGGTGTGGTGTTGATGCTCCATAACACAGAAGGTAGCTCCTCAACCCGACAACCCGGCTTCCGTTTTAAGGGAACCATAAGCCTGGGTTTGATACCCCATAGAATTTCTTGATTTGCCCTCTCTGCTTGACCATTAGATTGGGGGTGAGCCACTGACGCTAGATCGAACCGGATGTGCTCACGTTGACAAAATTCTTCCATCTCCCCTTTGGACAAGTTAGTACCATTATCTGTTATAATGCTGTGTGGAAAGCCAAACCGGAATATCACCTTCTTGATGAATTGAACCGCCGTAGCTACATCACACTTGCTGACTGGCTCTGCCTCCACCCATTTAGTGAATTTATCAACCGCTACTAACAGGTGGGTCTTTTTGTCCTTAGAGCGCTTGAAGAGTCCAACCATATCAAGCCCCCCAGGTTGCAAACGGCCACGTAATTGGAATCATCCGCAACTCTTGAGCCGGAACGTGCACACGGCGGGCAAATTTTTGACATCCATCACATCTCTTGACTAAATCCTCCGCATCAGCATGCGCCGTCAACCAGTAAAAACCATGGCGAAAAGTTTTAGCAACCAAAGACTTTGAACCGGCGTGGTGACCGCAATCCCCTTCATGGATTTCTCGCAAAATCTCACAACCTTCTTGAGGAGAAACACAACGCTGAATTGCTCCTGAAATGCTGTAGCGATGTAACTCCCCGTTGAGTATGGTCATGGATTTGGAATGCCGGATTATCTGTCGGGCCAACGTTTCATCGTCTGGTAACTCACCCCGGTTCATGTATGCCAGATATGGGATTGTCCAATCCGGTATGTCATGCAGAGCTGCTACCAACTGAGCCTCCGGATCAGGAATAGCCAAATCTTCTTCGGTTGGCACCTTGACTGACGGATTAGGCAACACATCAAGAAAGACGTTGGGTGGGACCGGTTTACGCTGTGAACCAAGACGACTTAAAGCGTCTGCCGCTTCATTCTTCCGCCGGTCTATATGGTCCACCTGATAACCCTTGAAGTGACCAGCCACTGTGTCCACCTCTCACCGATATGCAGCCATGAGTGGGTCCTTAGAATCCCAAGTGCCAGACACCTGCTGAGCCACTAGATCTAAATTGCCGAAGCACTTAACCCGGCTCAAATTCATCTCCTTAGCCATCCGAAGACCGTGGAGCAAAGCGATTCAGCTGCACTGTTAGTACAAGGGAACATTAAACGGAGGACATAACAAAACTTGTCACCTCGTGGGGAAGTTAGTATGACTCCAGCCCCCGAGTCTTCCAACTGTCTGGATCCATCAAAATGAATAGTCCAATATGTATTATCTGGTTTCTCTTCAGGTGCCTGTAACTCCGTCCAATCATTGATGAAGTCCACGAGTGCCTGGGATTTGATCACTGTGCGGGGTATATATTTGAGCCCATGAGGTCCAAGCTCAATAGCACACTTGGCAATCCGGCCAGTTGCTTCTCTGTTTTGAATGATATCGCCCAGAGGAGCTGAACTGACCACTGTGATGGGATGGCCCTGAAAATAATGTTTAAGTTTCCGGCTTGCCATAAATACTCCATACACCAGCTTTTGCCAATGCGGATACCTCTGTTTTGACTCAATGAGCACCTCGCTGATATAATAAACCGGCCGTTGAACCGGATATTCCTTGCCAAGCTCCTTACGCTCTACCACAATGGCTACGCTAACAGCCCGGGCATTAGCAGCCACATATAATAATAACGGCTCTTTATCGATCGGCGCTGCAAGCACGGGTGGTTCAGCTAGCTGCCTCTTCAGATCCTCAAACGCTTTATCAGCTGCCTCACTCCAGACAAAGTTATCTGTTTTCTTGAGCATCTGATATAAGGGGATGGCCTTCTCTCCAAGGCGACTGATAAACCGGCTCAAGGCCGCAATCCGGCCGGCCAGACGTTGAACATCGTTGATACAAGCCGGTTTAGCCAAGGATGTAATTGCTGCAATTTTTTCCAGATTAGCCTCAATGCCTCTGTTTGACACCAGAAAACCCAAGAGCTTGCCTGCCGGGACACCAAAAACACACTTCTCCGGATTGAGCATCATGTTGTAAACCCGGAGATCGTCAAAGGTTTCTCTCAAATCATCTATCAGTGTCTCCTCCTTTCTGGACTTTATCACAATATCATCCACATATGCATGAACATTGCGCCCAATTTGCTTATGAAGGCAATTCTGAACACATCGCTGGTAAGTCGCCTGGGCACTCTTGAGTCCAAAAGGCATGGAAACATAGCAGAAGGCTCCAAAGGGAGTTATGAAAGTTGTCTTCTCCTGGTCCTTAACTGCCATTTTGATCTGATGATAACCAGAGTAAGCATCCAGAAAACACAAACGGTCGCAACCTGCCATAGCATCAATTATCTGATCAATGCGAGGGAGAGCAAAGGGGTCTGCAGGGCAAGCCTTATTTAAATCTGTGTAATCCACACACATGCGCCAAGTGCCGTTTTTCTTAAGAACCAGCACCGGATTAGCTAACCACTCTGGATGAAAAACCTCGACAATAAACCCCGCGGCCAAAAGACGGGCTACCTCTTCACTGATAGCTTTACGTCTCTCTTCATTGAAGTGGCGGAGGAACTGCCGGACCGTTTTAAACTTAGGATCAATGTTGAGTGTGTGCTTAGCGAGTTCCCTCGGTACACCTGGCATGTCAGAAGGTTTCCATGCAAAGATGTCCCGATTCTCACGGATGAACTCGATGAGCGTGCTTTCCTATTTTGGATCTAGATTAGCGCTGATGCTGAATTATTTGGACGAATCGCCGGGAACAAAGTCAACCATCTTAGTATCTGTAGCCGATTTGAATTTCAGCGTTGGATCATGTTCCGTAGTCGGCTTTTTCAAAGAGGTCATGTTTGCCGGATCAACTTGCTCCTTATAGAATTTCAACTCCTCCGTGGCACAAACCGACTCAGCATAAGCCGCATCACCTTCCTCACACTCCAAACCAATCTTTCTGCTTCCATGTACTATGATAGTCCCCTTATGACCTGGCATTTTAAGCTGTAGATAAACATAACACGGCCTCGCCATGAATTTAGCATAGGCCGGCCGCCCAAACAAGGCGTGGTACGGACTTTTGATCTTTACCACCTCAAATGTCAATGTTTCTGACCTTGAATCATAGTCATCTCCAAAAGCTACCTCCAAGGCTATCTTGCCAACAGGATATGCAGACTTACCAGGCACCACACCATGAAAGACCGTATTCGACGGTTTAAGATTCTTATCTGTCAACCCCATACGGCGGAATGTATCATAATATAAAATGTTGATACTACTTCCCCCATCCATGAGTACTTTGGTAAACTTGTATCCCCCAACTTGAGGGGCTACCACCAGGGCCAAGTGACCTGGATTATCAACCCGGGGTGGGTGATCCTCTCTACTCCATAGAATAGGTTACTCAGACCAGCGTAAATACTGAGGTACTGCCGGTTCAACAGAGTTTACTGCCCTTTTGTGAAGCTTCTGATAACGCTTACACAAACTAGTGGTGAAGACATGATATTCCCCTGATGGTTGCAACCTCCCTGGTTGCCTTGGTGCCCTTGATTGATGTGTCCGGTTTGGTTGCCTTGAAACCCTAAATCGGAACCACCACCTCCATAGCCCGGCCCATGGAAACCTCCTCCTGAACCGCCGGGCGGGCCGTTATCATACTGGAACATATTGGAATTCTTGAAATCCCGCATGATGTAACAGTCCTTCCAAAGATGTGATGCCGACTTTCCTTTGATCCATGCTTTGGACAGGGTTGATTTAACAGGCGCTCCAAATTGGGGCCTGAACCTCCGCCCCTCTGGGGCTGCTTACCCTTACGGCGCTAGCCATTCTCCTGAGCATTGGTGTTAGCAACAAAGTCCAAGCTGATGTCGGCCTTGCGCTTACCGTTGTTTCCATGGCCTGCTGGATTATGCTGCTGACCCTTGGCATTGTCGTTCTTCTTACCTTTCCCTGGTTTGTCCTCCTCTGAATCTGGGTCCTTGGTATTATCTGAATCGGCGTATTTAACCAAAGCGGCCATGAGCGTTGACATATCATTGCAGTGACGTTTGAGCCTTCCCAACTTCTGTTTGAGTGGCAAGAAACGGCAATTGCCCTCTAGTGTTAACACTGCAGTGTCTGCATTGATACGATCTGATGAATGCAAAATCGCTGAGACCCGTTTGACCCAATGGGTCGTGGACTCCCCTTCCTCTTGGACACAAGCGGCCAGATCCACGATTGACATCGGCTGCTTACAAGTATCTTTGAAGTTCTGGATAAACTGGTGCTTTAACTCAGCCCATGATCCAACATAATTGGTTGGTAAGCTCTTCAACCAAGTGCGAGTTGTTCCTTCCAACATCATTGTGAAATATTTAGCACACACTGCCTCATCCACATCTAACATCTCCATTGCCATCTCATAGCTCTCCACCCATGCCTCTGGTTGCAAATCGGCGGTGTAATTTGGTACCTTACGAGGTCCCTTGAAATCCTTGGGCAGTCTCACATTACGCAAAGCGGGGGTAAGACACGGCACCCCTAAGGAGCTGAACACCACACCCAGCTCCACTGAGGCCGTAGGGTGAACCGGAGTATGTTGTCGTGCTCCGTGTCGAGCTGCCAACTCGGCCTCCCAACGTGCGCGGCCATGGTCCACAACATCCTGCGCATTAGCACCTCCCCTTGCCGGGTTGTTTCCTCGTGGTGAATTTCGGCGACGTGCACTACTGGACACGGCCGGTTCGTCCTCCACGTGTCTGCTATAGCTCCGGCTTGGATGGGGAGTGGAATGAATCCTCTCACGACTATGTGAATACGCCTGCTATTGATTTAGCGCCGTTTGAAGGAGATCCCTGGCCCGACATGCTTCCACCGCAACTGGTGACCCGCCGTCGGTCGAGAGGGCCGCTAGGCGTGAAGCGGCGACCACAATGTTGTCCAATGGGTTGGAATAATGCCCAGGAGGTGTTGGTATATACTATGGTACAACGTTGTTCTGGCGAGGCGGGTCCATCGTGCACGGTTGAATCAGCGCTTCTGTTCCCGGTGCCTCCGCCCGGTTTAGCATGGGTTGGTCACCAGCTCCTGCTCCTGGTGTGTTGAAGAGATTTTGCGGCTCATAAACCGACGGAAGACGCGATCGGTACCTTCTTCTCATGACTTCCTCTGAAGCATTCTGATCCAACCTAATCCGGTAGGCCTGTGCTTCCAATTCAGCCCGCTCTGTAGCCATCCTAGCATTCTCTGTTGCTAGGTCCGCTTTAGCCTGGGCTATTTGATCTTTCACCTTTGCAATCTCCGCATTGTGCTGATCCCTGGCTGCTGCATCCACCTCTGCGGCCATCAACGTTGCCAAAGCATCGAACAAATCAGATAGGACTTTGGCTGGAGGCGGCGCAGAGCTTCCTACCCCTGCTGGTGTAGCTGTTGTTGAACTAGAGAGCATTGCTGCGGCGGTAGATGAATGAGGCACTGATTGTGTGCCGGCCATGAAGATGGAGGCCCGGTTTGGCAGATTAGGGGAATCCGAAATACTGTTGCCCTTGGATCCTCCATCAATCCGGCCGTCCTGCAACTGGTAAAGTGATTCGGTCTCTCTAGAAGACTTGTCATCAGAACAGACCACGGTCTCTCCATCGGATACCAGCCCGTCCTCGTACCTCGATCCATTGATGACACCTATGAAAACATACCTTGCCTTGGGCTGAACCGGCGAAGAACTTGCATGTCGAGCTGTTTCGATGATGTCGGTGCAGATGTCCAGCTCAGGGGCCGGTTCGCCGATCTTGCCGATGAAGACGTGAATCCCACCAAAGGGAACTCGGTACCCGTATTCGATTGAATCGTCCTCGGGACCCCATCCTGTGTTGTCGATGTAGAGCTTGCCGTGACGACTCTTCGTCATCCGGCCCACAGCGTATCCCTTAAGTCCATCAAAGCTGCCCTTCAAGAACTCAAAACCATTGTGCGACAGCCCCACGGTGGGCGCCAACTGTCGTGGGTTTGTCACGACAGATGTCCTTGTGAAAGGACTTAGTCATGGAGCCATCGCTACGGGTTAGCTTAAAGGGGTTAAACCGGACAAGGGGACACGGAGAGTTTTATACTAGTTCGGCCCCTTCGAGGAAGGTAAAAGCCTACGTCTAGTTGTGATTGGTATTGCTAGGGTTTCGAAGGCCAGGGAGCGAATTCGCTTTGTCTGGCTCCCGAGTTGTTGTCTGTCCCTAAACCGCGGCCGGGTCATCCCTTTATATACATAGGTTGACGCCCGCCGGGCTACAGAGTCCCGAAGCCGGATCATAAACGTGTCCGGTTCGGTCTCTACTCTTCCTATCTTACAATACAAGTTACATGACTAGGTCGGTTTACATTTACAGGCTGTAACCCGCCTTTGGGCCTTGGGCCTTCCGTAAAGCGCCATCATCTTTGCATCTTCATGGGCTTCTAATCTTCAAAGAGTCAACCTGGCTACATAAGGCCGGTTTACCTCTAGTAGTAATATCCCCAACAAGGTGGGATCACCACTTTCACTATATCTAGAAAACACTAGACAGGGTCAAGAAATTAACAAGATCCACAAGTGGTATGGAATACAATGGGAGTTGACACAATCCTAGGCAAGAGATAAAGCAAATAAAAGCAAAGGCCAATGTAAAGATGATCAATAATTTCTACCACACATAAGTGAGTACCAATTGTCAAAAGACAAGAAGTATTTGGAAATAATTCCCGGTGGTAGATAACAAGGATATCCGACATCATATTCACACCAAACAAAAAGCAAATTGCAACTTGTAGAGCTAATATGCCACCTAGGAACAAGATAATTTACAATATCAATTCTAGGTAACAATATCTCAAATGTACACATTTTCTAGGCTAGTAATATACACATAGCATATTACTCCCCCATAATGTGATACCAACTAAAGATAAACAAGAGGCAAAATAACGATCCAACACGAGATAATTAATGGACAATATAGAATTTGAATTTCTCATGAGAAGACATACCACATAGCGACTAGATAATCTTGAAATATCAATACTAGATGGTATTACTCATGTACACACATATATAGGATTGTGAGGTGCACAAAGCACATCACTCCCCATAATGGGATATTCCATTAATCTCTCACAAGAGCCAACTAAGAAAAGAACAAGATGCAAAAGGCTCAATGCATGACACCCACGTACATGATGTGCAAACCAACACACACATACTTGATTGCTCAAGATAATCAAGTTGGAAGCACAACATATACAAACACATGCAAGGAACAAAACCAAACATGCAAAGGGGTAAGTAACTATCAATGTAAACACTTTAAGCACCAGTTACCGCATGGAGAAACATTGGATATAAGATAGAAACTTGATAATTCGAATAACTTGGCTTGAGACAATTAGAATGATGAAGTCCCCTTAATTCTTCATAAAGTAGCCAAGTCTCCAATGCCCTCCAACAACACCTATTGATCAAGTTTGAGCTTGTTGGTCCCCAACCAAGCTGGGTCCTAAGAGGTTAGTCACAATAGGCTTGGCTACCCAAATGGTTCTCTTCTTGACACCACTTTGAATACCAACAACTTTGGCAAACACATTGCCAACCTTATCCTTCCCAAGAGAATAGATATCATCAATAATAATTGGGTTGGATAAGTTACCACTAGTGCATGAAGAGGCGAGGTGACCTTTCTCACGACATAAGTAGCAACGTCTATACTTCACTTTCTTCTCACTTGATTTCTCAACTTGAGAAGCATTAGCTTGAGGATTCTTGGGAAGAGGAATTTCTTCAACTTGTGGTTGAGCATGAGATCGAACTTGTGGCCGCTTCCCTTGTTGCTTGTCACTAATGGCCTTCTTCTTCAATGGGCAAGATCTAACATGATGCCCTTCTACTTTGCACTTGAAGCAAACAATCTTGGCCGAATTCTTGACTTGTTCTTGGCCCTTCTTTTTGTTCATCTTGGACTTCTTCTTCTTCTTCTTGGAGTTGAATCCAAGTCCACCTTTGTCATTGGGGGATTTTTGCACACTCAAGATATTGTTGAGTGTGAATTTCCCTTCATGACTCTTTTCCAAGTCTTTCTTCAAAGGAGTGACCTGGGCCTTGAGCTCTTTGATTTCCTCTACATGGTTAGTCTCAACACAAGTACTAAAGGAAGTATAAGCTTCATGGTTAGAGCAACAAGGCAAGGAAAGCAATTCATCACAAGATGTACCAAGATTGTGAGTAGATGAATTACAAGGACTAGCACATGGCAACATAGCATTTTGACTAGAAGTAGTGCTAGTATCCACATGAGGCTCACTAGATGTTGTTGGGGAACGTAGTAATTTCAAAAAAATTCCTACGCACATGCAAGATCATGGTGATGCATAGCAACGAGAGGGGAGAGTGTTGTCCACGTACCCTCGTAGACCGAAAGTGGAAGCATTAGCACAATGCGGTTGATGTAGTCGTACGTCTTCACGATCCGACCGATCAAGTACCAAATGCACGACACCTCCGAGTTCTGCACACGTTCAACTCGATGACGTCCCTCGAACTCCGATACAGCCGAGTGTTGAGGGAGAGTTTTGTCAGCACGACGGCGTGGTGACGATGATAATGTTCTACCAACGCAGGGCTTCGCCTAAGCACCGCTACGATATGATCGAGGTGGATTATGGTGGAGGGGGCACCGCACACGGCTAAGAGATCAAGAGATCAATTGTTGTGTCTTTGGGGTGCCCCCTGCCCCGTATATAAAGGAGTGGAGGAGGGGGAGGGCTGGACCTCTCTATGACGCGCCCTAGGGGAGTCCTACTCCCACCGGGAGTAGGATTCCCCCTTTCCTAGTAGAACTAGGAGCCCTTCCATGTAGTAGGAGTAGGAGGGAAGGAAAGGGAAGGGAAAAGGAGAAGGAATGAAGGGGACGCCCCCCTCCCTAGTCCAATTCGGACCAGCCCATGGGGAGGGGTGCGGCCACCCTTTGAGGCCTTTCTCTTTGAGGGAGTCCTGGATTAGGGGGTGTCCGGATGGCCGGACTATACCTTTGGACGGACTCCTAGACTATGAAGATACAAGATTGAAGACTCCGTCCCGTGTCCGGAAGGGACTTTCCTTGGCGTGGAAGGCAAGCTTGGCGATACGGATATGTAGATCTCCTACTATTGTCACCGAGTTTGTGTAAACCTAGCCCTCTCCGGTGTCTATATAAACCGGAGGGTTTTAGTCCGTAGGACAACATACACAACAACAATCAGACCATAGGCTAGTTTCTAGGGTTTAGCCTCTCCGATCTCGTGGTAGATCTACTCTTGTACTACCCATATCATCAATACTAATCAAGCAGGACGTAGGGTTTTATCTCCATCAAGAGGGCCCGAACCTGGGTAAAACTTCGTGTTCCTTGCCTCCTGTTACCATCCGGCCTAGACGCACAGTTCGGGACCCCCTACCCGAGATCCACCGGTTTTGACACCGACATTGGTGCTTTCATTGAGAGTTCCTCTATGGCGTCACCATCAGGAAGGATTCCTCGCCCCGTCTTTAAAGACGGCACCGTTGCTAAGGGAGCTTTGGCTGTCGGCCAAACCCTCCGGCTAGGTGGTTTTCTTATGACCGCCTGTTCGGCTTCTGCGCCGACGATGACCTCTCGAGCCATCGAAAACAATCTTCATGTCAACTCGGAACTCGCCGAGCAGTTAGATCCAATGGAGCTCTCCTCCGTAAACGAGCTCTTGGATCGCTTCGCCGCCCTGGGAGTCGCTACGGATTATGACCAGATTGGGCCTAAACCCGGTCTGAGAGAGATTAACTCTCCCCAAGTCACCCATCACGTTGTCGTGGTAGAGGGACAGTGCGGCGACCCTTCATCTATCTTAAGGACTCGCTACGTCTGGATTCCCGATCCCTCCAAGCCGGATACCCGCGGAGGGGAGGATATCACTCAAGACCTGAACTTAGAGTCCGGCGACGGGCTGGATTCATTGGACAACATCCAGGAATACAAATTTTCGAGTTCGGAAATTCCTCGGCCTCTGAGCCTCAGATGGGGTGAGGCTTCGGATTTAATTCCACCCACCCACCCCAACATAAGCGATCTATCCAAAATCAAGCAAGAGCCCGATGAAACAGTACATCATTACTGGGCCAGATTCCTCCTGGTTAAGAACATGCTAAGGGAATGCCGCGAGGAAGACGCAATCTCAATCTTCTGCAATAATTGCATGGACAAGGGAATACTCAACGCCACAAGTCGCCGTGATATTACACACTTCGCTGACTTGGCGTCCATTGTACGAAAGTACTGTGCGATGGAAAGCGCCTGGAAAACCGAAATCAAATTTTGGGACAATCCAGCCCTGAATACAAACCCAGTCCGAAATAAAAGGGTGCATCATCACCAGACACCCGGGTCAAGCACTAAAAAGCAAAAACCCTCTACAGGGCATGGAACCGTACTGGAAGGATGGCTCAATGGACCCTGTAAAATCCACAGTACAGAGGACGCCACACCAACTCACAGCCTCACAGCATGTTGGATACTCCGGCAGGTGGCCAAAATTGGCGAAAATCTCCTAATTCTGGAGGCCACAGAAAGCCACCCCAGAGGCACCAATACGGTATTAACAGTCTTCGAGACTTTCGCATCAAATAATATGCGAAAAAGGACACTCCGCAGCCTTGCCGAAGTCTACCAAGTAGCAACAATAAACCCATGGAGTGACACGGCTATTACCTTTAACGCCAGTGATGAACCTAAATTCCGAACAGCCCGAGCACCAGCCGCATTGGTCCTCAGTCCAATAGTGGACGGCTTTCGTCTTACCAAGGTACTCATGGACGACGGCAGCGGATTGAACCTCATTTATGAGGAAACCCTTCAAAAAATGGAAATAGACTGGAACCACATTGAGCGAAGCAGCACAACCTTTAGAGGAATAATCCCCAGTCGGGAAGCGCGCTGTACAGGAAAAATCACACTAGATGTGGTGTTCGGCACGCCGGATAATTACAGGTCCGAAGAGGTCACATTCCATGTGGCTCCGTTTAGCAGCGGTTATCACGCTCTACTAGGGTGGGAAGCGTTTACAATCTTCCAAGCAATACCCCATTATGGGTACATGAAGCTCAAGATGCCCGGGCCTAACGGGATCATCACTCTCGCTAGTGATCCGGACATAGCACTCCGCGCCGAAAACAAGACAGCCGCACTGGCCCTCGAGGCACTATCCGAAGCCCTAGCGGCTGAGGAACTGACTGCGCTGCGCTCTACGGTGAATAGGGACGATGTGGTACTCGACAAAAGATCCAAGTCCACCTCCTTTAAACCGGCGGACGAAATAGTCAAATTCCAAGTCCATCCAACGGACCCCAATAAAACAGCTTCCATCGGGGCACAGTTAAACCTGATGTAGACGCCGCACTGCGAGAGTTCCTATGAGAGAACTGGGACATTTTCGCCTGGCACCCTTCAGACATGCCAGGAATCCCACGCAGGCTGGCCAAGCACAGCTTAAATATCCAAACAGGATTCAAACCTGTCAAACAGGCTCTTCGGCGTTTTTCTAAACCTAAGAGACATGCCATGGGAGAGGAGCTAGCAAAGCTATTGGAGGCCGGATTCATTAGAGATATAAAACATCTGGACTGGCTAGCAAACCTGGTGATGGTACCAAAGAAGGACAAATCCTGGCGCCTGTGTGTTGATTTTAAAGACCTTAACAAGGCTTGCCCAAAGGATCCCTTCCCCCTCCCCCACATCGATCAAATTATCGACGCTACCGCAGGACACGATCTGTTGTGTTTCCTCGACGCATATTCCGGCTACCATCAAATCAAGATGGCTGAACTAGACCAAGCTGCAACGGCATTTATCACACCATACGGCCCATTCTGCTTCAACACAATGCCCTTCGGGCTCAAAAACGCCGGCGCAACATATCAGCGCATGATTCAGACATGTTTGGCAAGCCAGATCGGCAAAACAGTGGAGACATATGTAGATGATGTGGTCGTCAAAACAAGACATGTTGAATCTCTAGTAGACGACTTGAGGCTCACATTTGATAACCTCCGAACATACGACATCAAGCTCAACCCGGAAAAATGCGTTTTCGGCGTTCCAGCCGGAAAGCTCTTGGGCTTCATTGTATCCGGTAGAGGAATTGAAGCAAATCCAGCCAAGATCCAAGCTCTGTCGCAACTGGATATCCCAAAGGACCTCAAACAAATACAAAAGTTAACCGGATGCGTGGCGGCTCTAAGCTGCTTTATCTCCCGCTTGGGAGAAAAGGCCCTACCCCTTTACCGCCTCCTTCGGCGCACCGAACACTTCAAATGGACGGATGCAGCGACGGCCGGACTCGACGAAATAAAAGCCATACTGGCAACAAACCCAGTCCTGGCCGCACCAAACATTGGCGAACCAATGCTATTATACATTGCAGCAACACATCAGGTTGTAAGCGCAGTGCTCGTCGTCGAACGAGAAGCGGACGGACACAAATTCCCCCTTCAAAAGTTGGTCTATTATGTGTCCATTGTCCTCACTCCCTGCAAATCACGGTACCCGCATTATCAAAAGATTGCGTACGCGGTATTCATGGCATCCCGGAAGCTACGACACTACTTTCAAGAGTGTTCAATAACAGTAGCCTCGGAAGTACCACTTAACGATATTATAAACAACCGTGACACAATGGGCCGGATTGCAAAATGGGCCATTGATCTCCTCCCGTTTGACATAACTTATAAGCCACGGCAAGCCATCAAGTCGCAAGTCTTGGTCGACTTCATCGCAGAATGGACGGAGGCCGAA
This sequence comes from Triticum urartu, assembly GCF_003073215.2. NCBI lineage: Eukaryota > Viridiplantae > Streptophyta > Magnoliopsida > Poales > Poaceae > Triticum > Triticum urartu. Next base: position 64,466,942 of record NC_053028.1, read on the forward strand.
CTCCCTAAAGAGTATGGCACATATTCAAATTGGATCATGCATTTCGACGGCTCCAAGATGTTGGCCGGACTGGGGGCTGGCGTCGTTTTGACGTCCCCCACAGGAGATATAGTTCAATACGTACTCCAGATTATGTACACGGACTCCAACAATGCAGCCGAATATGAGGCCCTTTTACATGGTCTCCGGATGGCAGTATCCATGGGCATTCAACGCCTAGAGGTGCGCGGGGACTCGAACCTCGCAATATCCCAAATAAATGGAGACTTCGATGCCAAGGATCCAAAAATGCAGCTTACCGCAACACCGTCCTCAAAATGTCAGCTCGGTTCGAGGGGCTTGAATTTCACCATATAGCCCGAGAAAATAATCAGGCGGCAGATGTCCTGGCACGCATCGGCGCAAAACGCGATGTAGTCCCCCCCAACATCTTCTTGGAAAGGCTGTTCAAGCCATCCGTAGTATGGGAAGGGGAGCCGAACAATAACAGCCCGGACCCAACCGCACTGCCCGACACCGAACATTCTGACACAATCGGAGGCTCTACCAATGAAATAACACCTTGAGCCCACGTAATAATGGCCGTCATCGCCCCGTGGACAGAACCATTCCTCGCCTACATTACTAGGCAGGAACTCTCCGAGGACCAAAATGAGGCACGCTGCATAGTGCGATGATCCAAAGCCTACAGAGTCCACGAGAGAGAGCTTTATAAGAAAAGCACTACCGGAGTCCTTCAAAGGTGCATCTCCGAAGAGGAGGGGCGGAACCTCCTGGCTGAAATTCATGCCAGACTCGGCGGTCATCACGCTGCAGCTCGGTCCCTTGTAAGCAAGGCCTTCCGTACAAGCTTAGTCCAACGATGCACCGGTTGCCAGCTCTTTGCAAACCAAAGCCATATGCCACCCACCGCCCTCCAAACTATCCCCATTACTTGGCCCTTCGCGGTCTGGGGGCTTCACATGGTTGGACCCCTTAAAGGCGGAACCCACAAGCAAAAATACTTACTGGTCATGGTGGATAAGTTCACCAAATGGATAGAAGCCAAGCCTGTTAAGACGGCCGAATTCGGACCGGTGATAGACTTTATATCCGGGGTTGTACACCGTTACGGCATCCCCCACAGCATCATCATTGATAACGGCACGAACTTCACGGCCGATGAGGTAAAACTCTGGTGCAAAAACATGGGCATCAAGCTCGATTATGCTTCCGTCTATCACCCACAAACTAACGGCCAGGTCGAACATGCAAATGGTCTTATCATGAGCGGCATCAAACCCAGATTAGTGCGGTCCCTCAAGGAATCTAACACGCACTGGTAGAGGAGCTCGACTCCGTACTCTGGGGGCTGTGGACCACGCCGAATCGCACCACCGGATACACACCATTCTTTATGGTGTACGGCGCAGAGGCAGTTTTGCCTTGCGACATAATTCATGACTCACCTCGAGTGCGCATGTACAAAGAAAGAGAAGCCGAGCTCGATCGGCAGGACAGCTTGGACGCATTGGAGGAGGAGCGTGACGTGGCAAAAGCCCGTTCCGCATTCTATCAACAGCAGGCTCAAAGATACCAAAGCAGAGAAGTACGGGCCAAAAATTACAACGTTGGCGAATTAGTTCTACGACTACCGGACAAGAAAAAGGACAAACTCAAGCCCAAGTGGGAAGGTCCCTTCATAATTGACCAAGTCCTGACTGGTGGAGCGTACCGCCTGCGGGATGCATCGGATAACCGACTCGAGCCGAACCCATGGAACGCAGCCCGTCTCTGAAGATTCTATGCCTAGCGCCGGACTCTATGTTCATCTCCTTCCTCTGTCCATTTTTTATATATTTTCTGTCTTACATTTCTCTTCTTCTCTCTCTCTTATAGCCTTTAAAGGCTCATAAAGTGACGCGCTATCCGCGCTCATTAAACCTGGGGGCTTCTTTAAACAGAAGCTTATTCATACGGGCTTCATGCCCAACGCATGTGTCACACTTCCGCATGTACCTTTTATTCACCATTATATGCATCGATATGACTTAAGTTTTGGCCAAGCTGGGTTGCCTGGCTCCTGTGCTTACCCCTACGTTCCCGATTGTTCGGCTAGGTGGTAAAGGGAGCACCTCTGCGATTGTTACTGCCGGGTCAGCCGGACATGTACCTCAGACTGGGTGAAGCCGAAAGCTAGCGTTCTTAAGGGAATATTCGGTCGGTGAACTAAAGATGATCTTTTTTTATTTTTATCTATACGCCCCCAGATGTTTTTCCTGCGTTTCTTTTCGCAGCATGGACATGCACCTTAGGGCATGCCTCCCAGGGAAAGGAACCCCTAACGGAACTATTCTCCCTGGAAGATGTTTCTTACTAACCATGTAATATAACATAACTAGTCGTACACTTGTCTGTTCACGCACTAATGACCCCTACGCCTTGTCTCCATGCATTCCCCGGTTCCTATATAACCGCATGGGAATTTGGACACACTCCGGACTGTCAGGTCCCGAGGCTGAAGCGAAAAGGTCGGCCATGACAAATGATCTACAATCCGGCTAGAAGGCATTATAAATGTCAATTAAATTACATAGTCATTTTGACTGATGGTATTCCTCTTCAATACCATCTAACAGGCTGTCTAATTTACAGTCCTGTTGGGAATACTTTGCGGCCAACTCTAGTTGGCCGTATACTTAGCTTACAGGGATCTCCTTCCCATCGGGCCCTACAGGACCGACCTCGGCCATGTGGTTGGGGTCAGCCTTTGCGTACCGCGTCTTCACCATGGCCCAGGCCTCCCTACCGCCTTGACGGCAGGCCTATATCTTCCATAATCGGAAGCGCCGCCGTGCTCCCTTTAGCTTCTCCGGAAGCTCTCCAAGACCTTCGGGCATGGAGACGGATGGCCACAGGGCCTGGGCGACGCCTTGCATCGCCTGCCGAACTCGATCGAGCAGTTGCGAGAGCTCGGGAAGAAGGTCACCCGTAGAACCGGGCATCTCCTCTGCAGGGCGACCTGTTAGCACACCTACAGACATTGCTCTGTTAGTCGACTTCCCCGCCGAACTTTCTTTCAAAGGTTCGTTCAAGCACTTACTAAATATGCCGCGCCGAAGCCGCTGATTCTCCTTCACGGAGTCTGACAGCTGGGCACGAACATCTTTCAGCTCGACGCCCAGCTTGGTGTTGGCATCTTGGAGATCGTTCTTCTCCCACCTCACCTTTGTCAGCACCTTCTCACCAGCCTTTAGCTGGCGTAGGAGGTGTTGCCTTTCCGGATTCAATCCGGCACCATCTGCAATTTCATTTATCAGATTCGCACCCATGCCGTGCTTCGCAAAATACTTATCTTTCGAAGTGTATATTACCAGAGGGGTTCTCCTTGGGCTCCCCTGCCGCGGCTAGTGCGACCTCAAGTTGGGCTTTGCACTCTTCCAGCTCCTTGGACAGTAGGGAATTCTTTTCTGCAAGAACCTGCATAACAAATGATCCTTAAATCAGTTATTCTAACTGTTTCAAGTCTCGGGGGCTACTGGTGTATATATATATATATAATTACCAAAATTTTCTTACCCGTATGTCTTTTACATATTGCTCCGTGGCTCTGGCTAGACCATTTTGAGCGGCACGGAGGTACGCATCTCCCGAGTTGAAGGCATCTAACGCCCCTTGGGAGAAACAAGCGTCGCGAAGAATTGTCCGGCGACGCCTGTGGTTCATGGCACTCTCCACCTCAGAGTTGGTGGCAGACAACCCGTCCACATCCTTTGTCGCGCGCCTTGCGTTCGCCTCCGCCTCCGGACCAGGCTTTGGAGCCTGGCTGGTGGAGGCGCGATTGGCAGCCTCTCCAGATATAGTCCGGCGAGGTCTCTTTATCCTGAAGAGAGCAGGAGTGTCAATGTGCCTCGAAGGTATAACACCTGGGATAAGGGCGCGCCATACCTTTGCGCTAACGCCTCGGTCCGGAATGCACTTCTTTTCTGCTCACGGGGCCCTGCGGCCCCTCGTTGGCTTGTCGCTGCAGGTTCGGCCTTCCACCTTAAAAACCTCCCCTGCAAAGTTCGGTTGTAATAAGGAAACTGAAAACACGAGAGGGTGGACACCTATTCGGGGTACTGGGACTTCGATCTCAGTTACTTGGGAGGCCAGGATTAGCCCTGGGTAATCGTCCGTAATGGCCACCAAGGCGTTATCCTTGCTCAATTGATGGAACACTCCATCAATCAGCTCCACAGATATGTTTGGATCCTCTTGAGAGGCCGGGTCGAGGGACCGTTCTGGGTCCTCGGGTTGTGGAGGAGGGCTGCTTATTTCCTTAACAGCCCGGCGCAGTTCCTGCGTTGAAGTCGTCAGACTGAATATTTAACACTGGGAATACAAAACGGATGGGCAAGTAAATACGACCGCTTACCCAGCTTGGGGGATTGTGCATAGAGAATCCACCCTGTGGGTTGACGTGGAGAAATTCCTCCTCTTCTCCCTTATACAAAGTGGACAAGATCTTTAGTAGAGCGGCAGCTGAAACCGGCCCCTTACGGCTGTAGCGGGTGGCGTCGTCCTCCCCGTTGAAGTCCCACATGGGGTGGCTTCTATACTGAAGCGGTTGCACCCCCCGCATAATGCATTCGGTCATAACCCCGATCATGGTTAGTCCGGAATGGGCTAACAATCTTATTCGGCCCATCAGGTAAATGATGTCCCTGTCACTTTCCCTCTGAGGGCTCCGTGGACGCCAGCTTAGGCGCTTCTTTAAGGGAGCACTGTCGAATTCGGGGAGGCCGATCCGGACAGGATCCGGCAGCGGGACGTCTTCTATATAAAACCATTCCGAGGGCCAGTCTTCGGACGCCTTCTTTGGGGTTCCGGACAGATATCCGGTCCCGGCGATGCGCCACACTTCGGCTCCGCCCACTTGATACATTGACCCCTCCTTAGAGCGGGGCACAAGGCAGAATAACCTTTTCCATAGCCCGAAATGAGCCTCGATACCCAAAAACAGCTCGCAGAGGGCTACGAAGCCCGCGACATGCAATACAGAGGCAGGCATGAGATTGTGTAGTTGGAGGCCATAGAACTCCAGGAGCCCCCGGAGAAATGGATGGATTGGAAATCCGAGCCCCCTTATTAAATAAGGGACGAGGCACACCCGCTCTCCTTTGGAGGGATTAGGGGCACTCTCCGCTTGCTCTCCGCCATTATAGATGCCAAGGCCGGCTCGAACTGGGACCATATAGGCCGGGGGGAGAAATCCCTTGGTCTGGAGCATCACTAGCTCACTATGCGGGATGGAGCATCTCTCCCGATATCCAGGCTGAGGGCTGGAAGGGCGAGAGGAGGAGTCACGATGGCTGGCCATGGTGGAATGGACCTTTGTCGGATGCGCTCTGATGAACACTCGCGAAGGGGGGAAGATGTGGTTTGGATCTAAATCCTCGTCCCCTTAAATAGGTCAGCTCATTTACGCGGCTAGGGGTGTGAATGTAAAAACACTCAGACTTTTCATATTCGTTTGACACGTGGGAAGCGGCCATTATTGGGCGTAGAAGCCAAGGAGTGCAACATCTACAAGAAACCGGACTTTATTCAACAGGTACACGGAATTTGGAGGAGAACCCGCCTTGCAATGCCGAAGACAATCTGCGCGCCGGACTCATCGCCATTGAAGCCTAGTTCGGGGGCTACTGAGGGAGTCCTGGATTAGGGGGTGTCCGGATGGCCGGACTATACCTTTGGCCAGACTCCTGGACTATGAAGATACAAGATTGAAGACTCTGTCCCGTGTCCGGAAGGGACTTTCCTTGGCGTGGAAGGCAAGCTTGGCGATACGGATATGTAGATCTCCTACCATTGTAACCGACTTTGCGTAACCCTAGCCATCTCCGGTGTCTATATAAACCGGAGGGTTTTAGTCCGTACAACATACACAACAACAATCATACCATAGGCTAGTTTCTAGGGTTTAGCCTCTCCGATCTCGTGGTAGATCTACTCTTGTACTACCCATATCATCAATATTAATCAAGCATGACGTAGGGTTTTACCTCCATCGAGAGGGCCTGAATCTGGGTAAAACTTCGTGTTCCTTGCCTCCTGTTACCATCCGGCCTAGACGCACAGTTCGGGACCCCCTACCCGAGATCCTCCGGTTTTGACACCGACACTCTCCTTTCTCGTATGGCCCATTAAGGCCCAATACGAATTCCCGTAACTCCCCGGTACTCCTGAAAATACCCGAATCACTTGGAACCTTTCCGATGTCCGAATATAGTCGTCCAATATATCGATCTTTATGTATCGACCATTTCGAGACTCCTCTTCATGTCCCCGATCTCATCCGGGACTCCGAACTCCTTCGGTACATCAAAACACATAAACTCATAATATAAACGTCATCGAACTTTAAGCATGCGGACCCTACAGGTTCGAGAACTATGTAGACATGACCGAGACACGTCTCCGGTCAATAACCAATAGCGGAACCTGGATGCTCATATTGGCTCCCACATATTCTATGAAGATCTTTATTGGTCAGACCGCATAACTACATATGTTGTTCCCTTTGTCATCGGTATGTTTACTTGCCCTAGATTCGATCGTCGGTATCTCAATACCAAGTTCAATCTCGTTACCAGCAAGTATCTTTACTCGTTCCGTAACACATCATCCCGCAACTAACTCATTAGTTGTAATGCTTGCAAGGCTTATAGTGATGTGCATTACCGAGTGGGCCCAGAGATACCTCTCCGACAATCGGAGTGACAAATCCTAATCTCGAAATACGCCAACCCAACAAGTACCTTCGGAGACACCTGTAGAGCACCTTTACAATCACCTAGTTACGTTGTGACGTTTGGTAGCACACAAAGTGTTCCTCCGGTAAACGGGAGTTTCATAATCTCATAGTCATAGGAACATGTATAAGTCATGAAGAAAGCAATAGCAACAAACTAAACGATCAAGTGCTATGCTAACGGAATGGGTCAAGTCAATCACATCATTCTCTAATGATGTGACCCCGTTAGTCAAATGACAACTCATGTCTATGGCCAGGAAACTTAACCATCTTTGATTCAACGAGCTAGTCAAGTAGAGGCATACTAGTGACATACTGTTTGGCTATGTATTCACACATGTATTATGTTTCCGGTTAATACAATTCTAGCATGAATAATAAAGATTTATCATGATATAAGGAAATGAATAATAACTTTATTATTGCCTCTAGGGCATATTTCCCTCAGTCCCCCACTTGCACTAGAGTCAATAATCTAGTTCACATCGTCATGTGACCAACACCCAAAGGTTTTACTAGAGTCAATAATCTAGTTCACATCACTATGTGATTAATACCCAAAGAGTACTAAGGTGTGATCATGTTTTGCTTGTGAGGGAAGTTTAGTCAACGGGTCTGCCACATTCAGATCTGTATGTATTTTGCAAATTTCTATGTCAACAATGCTCTGCACGGAGCTACTCTAGATAATTGCTCCCGCTTTCAATATGTATCCAGATTGAGACTTTGAGTCATCTGGATCAGTGTCAAAACTTGCATCGACGTAACCCTTTACGACGAACCTTTTGTCACCTCCATAATCGAGAAACATATCCTTATTCCACTAAGGATAATTTTTACCAATGTCCAGTGATCTACTCCTAGATCACTATTGTACTCCCTTGCCAAACACAGGGCAGGGTATACAATAGGTCTGGTACACAGCATGGCATACTTTATAGAACCTATGGCTGAGGCATAGGGAATGACTTTCATTCTCTCTCTATCTTCTGCCGTGGTCGGGTTTTGAGTCTTACTCAACTTCACACCTTGTAACAAAGGCAAGAACTCCTTCTTTGACTGTTCCATTTTGAACTACTTCAAAATCTTGTCAAGGTATGTACTCATTGAAAAACTTATCAAGCGTCTTGATCTATCTCTATAGATCTTGATGCTCAATATGTAAGCAGCTTCATCAAGGTATTTCTTTGAGAAAATCCTTTCAAACATTCCTTTATGCTTTGCAGAATAATTCTACATTATCTCCAATCAACAATATGTCATTCACATATACTTATCAGAAATGTTGTAGTGCTCCCACTCACTTTCTTGTAAATACAGGCTTCACCGCAAGTCTGTATAAAACTATATGCTTTGATCAACTTATCAAAGCGTATATTCCAACTCCGAGATGCTTGCACCAGTCCATAGATGGATCGCTGGAGCTTGCATATTTTGTTAGTACCTTTAGGATTGACAAAACCTTCTGGTTACATCATATACAACTCTTCTTTAATAAATCCATTAAGGAATGCAGTTTTGTTTATCCATTTGCCAGATTTCATAAAATGCAGTAATTGCTAACATGATTCGGACAGGCTTAAGCATAGATACGAGTGAGAAAATCTCATCGTAGTCAACACCTTGAACTTGTCGAAAACCTTTTTGTGACAATTCTAGCTTTGTAGATAGTAACACTACTATGAGCGTCCGTCTTCCTCTTGAAGATCCATTTAATCTCAATGGCTCGCTGATCAATGGGCAAGTCAATCAAAGTCCATACTTTATTCTCATACATGGATCTCATCTCAGATTTCATGGCCTCAAGTCATTTCGCAGAATCTGGGCTCATCATCGCTTCCTCATAGTTCGTAGGCTCATCATGGTCAAGTAACATGACCTCCAGAACAGGATTACCGTACCACTCTGATGCGAATCTCACTCAGGTTTACCTACGAGGTTTCGGTAGTAACTTGATCTGAAGTTACATGATCATCAGCATTAGCTTCCTCACTAATTGGTGTAGTAGTCAGAGGAACAGATTTCTGTGATGAACTACTTTCCAATAAGGGAGCAGGTACAGTTACCTCATCAAGTTCTACTTTCCTCCCACTCACTTCTTTCGAGAGAAACTCCTTCTCTAGAAAGGATCCATTCTCAGCAATGAATATCTTGCCTTCGGATCTGTGATAGAAGGTGTACCCAACATTTTCTTTTCGGTATCCTATGAAGATGCACTTCTCCGATTTGGGTTTGAGCTTATCAGGTTGAAACTTTTTCACATAGGCATTGCAACCTCAAACTTTAAGAAACGACAGCTTAGGTTTCTTGCCAAACCATAGTTCATACGGCGTTGTCTGAACGGATTTAGATGGTGCCCTATTTAATGTGAATGTAGCTGTCTCTAATGCATAACCCGAAAACGGTAGTGGTAAATCGGTAAGAGACATCATAGATCGCACCATATCTAATAAAGTACGGTTACGATGTTCGGACACACCATTACACTATGGTGTTCCAGGTGGCGTGAGTAGTGAAACTATTTCACATTGTTTTAATTGAAGGCCAAACTCGTAACTCAAATATTTTACTTCTGCGATCATATCGTAGAAACTTTTATTTTTTTTACGATGATTCTCCACTTCACTCTGAAATTCTTTGAACTTTTCAAATGTTTCAGACTTGTGTTTCATCAAGTAGATATACTCATATCTGCTCAAATCATCTGTGAAGAACAGAAAATAATGATACTTGTCGTGAGCCTCAATATTCATCGGACCACATACATCAGTATGTATGATTTCCAACAAATTTGTTGCTCGCTCCATTGTTCCGGAGAACGGAGTCTTAGTCATCTTGCCCATGAGGCATGGTTCGCAAGCATCAACTGATTCATAATCAAGTGATTCCAAAAGCCCATCAGCATGGATTTGCTTCATGCGCTTTACACCAATATGACCTAACTGGCAGTGCCACAAATAAGTTGCACTATCATTATTAACTTTGCATCTTTTGGCTTCAATATTATAAAAATGTGTATCACCACGATCGAGATCCAACAAACCATTTTCATTGGGTGTATGACCATAGAAGGTTTTATTCATGTAAACAGAACAACAATTATTCTCTAACTTACATGAATAACCATATTGCAATAAAAATGATCCAATCATATTCATGCTCGACGCAAACACTAAATAACATTTATTTTAGGTTTAACACTAATCCTGAAAGTATAGGGAGTGTGCGATGATGATCATATCAATGTTGGAACCATTTCCAATACACATCGTCACTTCACCCTTAACTAGTCTCTGTTCATTCTGCAACTCCCGTTTCGAGTTACTATTCTTAGCAACTGAACTAGTATCAAATACTAAGGGGTTGCTATAAACATTAGTGAAGTACACATCAATAACATGTATATCAAATATACCTATGTTCACTTTGCCATCCTTCTTATCCGCCAATTACTTGGGGTAGTTCCGCTTCCAGTGACCAATCCCTTTGCAGTAGAAGCACTCAGTTTCAAGCTTAGGTCCAGACTTGGGTTTTTCACTTGAGCAGCAACTTGCTTGCCGTTCTTCTTGAAGTTCCCCTTTCTTCCCTTTCTCCCTTTACTTGAAACTAGTGGTTTTGTTTACCATCAACACTTGATACTTTTCTTGATTTCTACCTTCATCGATTTCAGCATCACGAAGAGCTTGGGAATCATTTCCGTTATCCCTTGCATATTATAGTTCATCACGAAGTTCTACTAACTTGGTGATGGTGACTAGAGAATTCTGTCAATCACTATTTTATCTGGAAGATTAACTCCCACTTGATTCAAGCGATTGTAGTACCCAGACAATCTGAGCACATGCTCACTGCTTGAGCTATTCTTCTCCATCTTTTGGCTATAGAACTTGTTGGAGACTTCATATCTCTCAACTTGGGTATTTACTTGAAATATTAACTTCAACTCCTGGAACATCTCATATGGTCCATGACGTTCAAAACGTTTTTGAAGTCTCGATTCTAAGCCGTTTAAGCATGGTGCACTAAACTATCAAGTAGTCATCATATTGAGCTAGCCAAACATTCATAACACCTGCATCTGCTCCTACAATAGGTTTGTCACCTAGCGGTGCATCAAGGACATAATTCTTCTGTGCAGCAATGAGGATGAACCTCAGATCACGGATCCAATCCGCATCATTGCTACTAACATCTTTCAACTTAGTTTTCTCTAGGAACATATCAAAAATAAAACAGGGGAGCTAAACGTGAGCTATTGATCTACAACATAGATATGCTAATACTACCAGGACTAAGTTCATGATAAATTTAAGTTCAATTAATCATATTACTTAAGAACTCCCACTTAGAAAGACATCCCTCTAATCTTCTAAGTGATCACGTGATCCAAATCAACTAAACCATAACCGATCATCACGTGAAATGGAGTAGTTTTCAATGGTGAACATCACTATATTGATCATATCTACTATATGATTCACGCTCGACCTTTCGGTCTCAGTGTTCCGAGGCCATATCTGCATATGCTAGGCTCGTCAAGTTTAACCTGAGTATTCTGCGTGTGCAAAACTGGCTTGCACCCGTTGTAGATGGACGTAGAGCTTATCACACCCGATCATCACGTGGTGTCTAGGCAAGACGAACTTTGGCAACGGTGCATACTCAGGGAGAACACTTTTTATCTTGAAATTTAGTGAGAGATCATCTTATAATGCTACCGTCAATCAAAGCAAGGTAAGATGCATAAAATATAAACATCACATGCAATCAAAATATGTGAGATGATATGGCCATCATCATCTTGTGCCTTTGATCTCCATCTCCAAAGCATCGTCATGATTTCCATCGTCACCGGCATGACACCATGATCTCCATCATCTTGATCTATATCAATGTGTCGTCACATGGTCGTCTCGCCAACTATTGCTCTTGCAACTATTGCTATCGCATAGCGATAAAGTAAAGCAATTATTTGGCGCTTGCATCTTATGCAATAAAGAGACAACCATAAGGCTTCTGCCACTTGCCGATAACTTCAACAAAACATGATCATATTATACAACAACTTATATCTCATCACGTCTTGACCATATCACATCACAACATGCCCTGCAAAAACAAGTTAGACGTCCTCTACTTTGTTGTTGCAAGTTTTACGTGGCTGCTACGGGCTTAGCAAGAACCGTTCTTACCTACGCATCAAAACCACAACGATAGTTTGTCAAGTTGGTGTTGTTTTAACCTTTGCAAGGACCGGGCGTAGCCACACTCGGTTCAACTAAAGTTGGAGAAACTGACACCCGCTAGCCACCTGTGTGCAAAGCACGTCGGTAGAACCAGTCTCGCGTAAGCGTACACGTAATGTCGGTCTGGGCCGCTTCATCCAACAATACCGCCGAACCAAAGTATGACATGCTGGTAAGCAGTATGACTTATATCGCCCACAACTCACTTGTGTTCTACTCGTGCATATGACATCTACGCATAAAACCTGGCTTGGATGCAACTGTTGGGGAACATAGTAATTTCAAAAAATTTCCTACGCACATGCAAGATCATGGTGATGCATATCAACGAGAGGGGAGAGTGTTGTCCACGTACCCTCGTAGACCGAAAGTGGAAGCGTTAGCACAACGCGGTTGATGTAGTCATACGTCTTCATGATCCGACCGATCAAGTACCGAACGTACGGCACCTCCGAGTTCTGCACACATTCAACTCGATGACATCCCTCGAACTCCGATCCAGCCGAGTGTTGAGGGAGAGTTTCGTCAGCACGACGGCGTGGTGACGATGATAATGTTCTACCGATGTAGGGCTTCGCCTAAGCACCGCTACGATATGATCGAGGTGGATTATGGTGGAGGGGGGCACCGCACACGGCTAAGAGATCAAGAGATCAATTGTTGTGTCTTTGGGGTGCCCCCCTGCCCCCGTATATAAAGGAGTGGAGGAGGGGGAGGGCCGACCCTCTCTATGGCGCGCCCTAGGGGAGTCCTACTCCCACCGGGAGTAGGATTCCCCCTTTCCTAGTAGAACTAGGAGCCCTTCCATGTAGTAGGAGTAGAAGGGAAGGAAAGGGAAGGGAAAAGGAGAAGGAAGGAAGGGGACGCCCCCCTCCCTAGTCCAATTTGGACCAGCCCATGGGGAGGGGTGCGGCCACCCTTTGAGGCCTTTCTCTCCTTTCCCGTATGGCCCATTAAAGCCCAACACGAATTCCCGTAACTCCCCGGTACTCCCGAAAATACCCGAATCACTCAGAACCTTTCCGATGTCCGAATATAGTCGTCCAATATATCGATCTTTACGTCTCGACCATTTCGAGACTCCTCGTCATGTCCCCAATCTCATCCGGGACTCCAAACTCCTCCGGTACATCAAAACACATAAACTCATAATATAATTGTCATCGAACTTTAAGCGTGCGGACCCTACGGGTTCGAGAACTATGTAGACATGACCGATACACGTCTCCGGTCAATGACCAATAGCGGAACCTGGATGCTCATATTGGCTCCCACATATTCTATGAAGATCTTTATCGGTTAGACCGCATAACTACATACGTTGTTCCCTTTGTTATCGGTATGTTTACTTGCCCAAGATTCGATCGTCGGTATCTCAATACCTAGTTCAATCTCGTTACCGGCAAGTCTCTTTACTCATTCCGTAACACATCATCCCGCAACTAACTCATTAGTTGCAATGCTTGCGAGGCTTATAGTGATGTGCACTGCCGAGTGGGCCCAGAGATACCTCTCCGACAATCGGAGTGACAAATCCTAATCTCAAAATACGCCAACCCAACAAGTACCTTCGGAGACACCTGTAGAGCACCTTTATAATCACCCAGTTACATTGTGACGTTTGGTAGCACACAAAGTGTTCCTTCGGTGAACGGGAGTTGCATAATCTCATAGTCATAGGAACATGTATAAGTTATGAAGAAAGCAATAGCAACAAACTAAACGATCAAGTGCCATGCTAACGGAATGGGTCAAGTCAATCACATCATTCTCTAATGATGTGACCCCGTTAATCAAATGACAACTCATGTCTATGGCTAGGAAACTTAACCATCTTTGATTCAACGAGCTAGTCAAGTAGAGGCATACTAGTGACATACTGTTTGTCTATGTATTCACACATGTATTATGTTTCCAGTTAATACAAGTCTAGCATGAATAATAAACATTTATCATGATATAAGGAAATAAATAATAACTTTATTATTGCCTCTAGGGCATATTTCCTTCAGATGTTACCTCAGCAATCATGGCCTCGTGAGCTATCTTTAGCACATTATGGGATACTAGAAGATCATCATGAGAGCTTGAGAGCTTTTCATGACTTTATTCCAATTTCCCATAATTGCTAGATAGCAACTCATGTTGAGCTCGTAGCTCAACATTCTCCTTCAAAGTGGATGCTTCACAAGTAATAGAGTTAGTAGCACAAGCATCATCATTAACAACAAGAGGAGAGGACAACTTGGAAAGCTCTTTTAAATAAGAAGCTTCAAGTTGAGTATGAGACTTGGTGAGTTTGATGAGCTCACCCTTAATGACCCTTGAGCCATTTTCGAGGTGCTCAAAATCCTCAAGGAGTCTAGCATGAGAAACTTCAAGCTTAGCATTTTTAGTTTCAAAATCATTGGCCACCACAAGAGCTCTATCACGAGATTCCCTCACTCTAGATAATTCTAGAGCAAAAGTCTCCTCAAGAGATTCCTTGGTGGTTTGTTCAAGTTCAAGAGCTTGAGAGAGGTCTGCAATCTCATTAGCGTAATCACGGTCATGACCTTCCATTTTATCAATGGTGACCTCATGCTCCTCAAGACGAGAGTCCAACTCATACATATATTTCTTGCCCTCAGTAGCAATAGACATGATTTCCATGAAGTTGGAACGATCAGTTTTATTCTTAAGAAGAGCTTTAAAAATCATTTTCCCCTTAATTTTTAAGGAGGCAACATCATCATTCTCTTCATCATAATCAACATCATCATCACTCTTGCCATCATCAATATCATCACAAGATATATTGGGATTCAAAGTGGGAGATACCTTTGAAGCCTTGGCCATAAGGCAAAATGCAATAGATGATGATTTAGGATCCCTTGAAGCACCATCCAAGACCACATCTTGTTCCATGGAGTGTTGGGTTTCCTCTACATTGTTAGCACAACAACTCGAGGAAATACATGCATTTTCATCATGGCAACAAGATATAGCAAGCATATCATCATGAGATTTAGTCAAGCAATTTCTACATGATATGCAAGGACTATCAACACAAACATGTGAAACATTTGGAGTGCTCGAAGTGCTAAAGTCCAAAGATGAAGCATTGCAATAAGAAAGTGATGAAGGATTATCAACAATGAGCCCACTATCATCATTGCAATGAACACCACTACTCACCATGTCATTACCTTATGGCAAACCACACGTAGGTGAAGTAGAAGAAGTTGAGAACACAACACAGCTGGAGGTGGAGGGAGAACAATCATCCCCACAAAACTTGGACACGCCATATTTATCTTGAAGCTTTGTCCACAACTCATGAGCATCCCGGAACGGCATGAGTTGAAATATAACTACATTCCTCAAAGCATCGAAAAGCACATTAGAAGCTTGAGCATTGAGATAAGAGTTTTTCTCATCCTCTAAAGATAATCTTAGGGGATCCTTTGGATGAGAAAAACCCATATCTACAATTCGCTCTAAATTTGGGTCCATGACCCTAAAGAGATTAAGCATGCGAATCACCCAAACATAAAAATTTGTGCCATCGAAACTAAGAGTGTCAGAGAATCCTAATCCCCTAGTCGACATCTTTACTCTCTAGGTGGTTAAGCCTAACAAAGAGAGACGAGGCTCTGATACCAATTGAAAGATCGTGGATGTCGCCTAGAGGGGGGGGGTGAATAGGTGCTTTAAAATAATTACGGTTTAGGCTTGAACAAATGCGGAATAAACCTAGCGGTTAATTTGTCAAACACAAAACCTACAACAACTAGGCTCACCTATGTGCACCAACAACTTATACTAAGCAAGATAAACAACTAGGTGATAGCAAGATATATGACAAGAAACAATATGGCTATCACAAAGTAAAGTGCATAAGTAAAGGGCTCGGGTAAGAGATAGCCGAGGCACGCGGAGATGACGATGTATCCCGAAGTTCACACCCTTGCGGATGCTAATCTCCGTTTGGAGCGGTGTGGAGGCACAATGCTCCCCAAGAAGCCACTAGGGCCACCGTAATCTCCTCACGCCCTCGCATAATGCAAGATGCCGTGATTCCACTAAGAGACCCTTGAGGGCGGTCACCGAACCCGTACAAATGGCAACCCTTGGGGGCGGTCACCGAACCCGTACACTTTGGCAACCCTTGGGGGCGGTCACCGGTACCCGTCAAATTGCTCGGGGTGATCTCCACAACCTAATTGGAGACCCCGACGCTTGCCCGAAGCTTTACACCACAATGATTGAGCTCCGAACACCACCAACCATCTAGGGCGCCCAAGCACCCAAGAGGAACAAGCTCAAAGGTACCAAGCACCCAAGAGTAATAAGCTTCTCAACTTGTAACTTCCACGTATCATGTGGAGAACTCAAATCGATGCACGAAATGCAATGGCAAGGGCACATGGAGTGCCCAAGTCCTTCTCTCTCAAATCCCACCGAAAACAACTAATGCTAGGGAGGAAAATGAGAGGAAGAACAAGAAGGAGAACACCAAGAACTCCAAGATCTAGATCCAAGGGGTTCCCCTCACCTAGAGGAGAAAGTGATTGGTGGAAACGTGGATCTAGATCTCCTCTCTCTTTTCCCTCAAAAACTAGCAAGAATCCATGGAGGGATTGAGATTTAGCAAGCTCGAAGAAGGTCAAAAATGGGGGAAGAACACGAGCTCAAAGGATAAGGTTCATTGGGGAACAAGACCCCCTTTTATAGGTGGGGAAAAAATCCAACCGTTATGCTCACAGCCCGCACCGAGCGGTACTACCGCTCCAAGGAGCGGTACTACCGCTAGGGCGGTAGTAGCCCTTTGAAACACAACAGCGAGGAGGCAAAAAAGCCAGAAGAAGCGTCGGAGCGGTAGTACCGCTTGACCTCACGGTACTACCGCTAGGGTAGCAGTACTACTGCTAAGGGTAGCGGTACTACTGCTTGCGAGCGGTACTAAAAAATTACATCCGTGCCTATCACCGCTGGACTTGTGATGAGTTTTTGGTCCCGAGCGGCAGTAGCCGCGGTAATACTGCTCCAAGCGGTAGTAAAAAATTACATCCGCTCCTGTCCGCGGTAGTACCGCTGCAGCCTTTTCAGAACACCAAAACTGACACAACTTCTGCAAACGGACTCCGAATTCGACGAAACCAAGTTTGTTGGAAAGCTAGCGACAAGGGCTAACACAATCTTGATAGAAATACCAATATGAAGCAAATGAGAAAAGACCCAAAAGAAAATGGTGAGAACCCTTCCTCAGATAAGACCGGTAAAACCTCCAACACCGAAAACATCATAGAAGACGCATGCAAACTCCGTTTTCGATGAACTCAAGCTTGTCATCAAGATGACCATAAGCTCTAAGACTCACAAAGAGAACCAAACAAGAACCAATAAACATGATGCAAGGATGCAATGTTTTGAGCTCTCGACGAACGATACGATCAAGCTACTCGCTTGAGAGCCTCCCTTGATAGTACGGCTATCGATCCTATAACCCGGTCTCCCAACTACCACCATGAGACCGGTAAAATAGAAAACCTATCAAGGGCAAACCTTTGCCTTGCACATGATCCACTTGAGCTAGATGATGATGATCTTGTCCTCCTCAAGATGGACCACCTTTCTTGATTGCGTTGGGTCGATGGAGACTAGATGATTGCTCCCCCATACTCCACTATGGATGAGCCACTCTTCGGCACATCTTCACAAGTCCATTGACACCACAATGGATGGCAAGCTTCAAGCACTTGATCTCTACGTGATTCTCCACTTGAACTTGCACACGGCAATCTTGAAATTATTACGAGGGATCATCTTATTTAAGCTACCGTCGTTCTATGCAAATAAGATGTAAAACATGATAAACATCACATGCAATCAAATAGTGACATGATATGGCCAATATCATTTGCTCCTTTTGATCTCCATCTTCGGGGCTCCATGATCATCGTTGTCACCGGCATGACACCATGATCTCCATCATCATGATCTCCATCATCATGTCTTCTTGAAGTTGTCTTGTCATATATTACTTTAACTACTATGGCTAACGCTTTAGCAATAAAGTAAAGTAATTACATGACGTTTATGTTGACACGCAGGTCATAAATAAATTAAGACAACTCCTATGGCTCCTGCCGGTTGTCATACTCATCGACATGCAAGTCGTGATTCCTATTACAAGAACATGATCAATCTCATACATCACATATATCATTCATCACATCCTTTTGTCCATATCACATCACACGGCACATGCTGCAAAAACAAGTTAGACGTCCTCTAATTGTTGTTGCAAGTTTTTACGTGGCCGCTATAGGTTTCTAGCAAGAACGTTTCTTACCTACACCAAAACCACAACATGATATGCCAATTTCTATTTACCCTTCATAAGGACCCTTTTCATCGAATCCGATCCGACTAAAGTGGGAGAGACAGACACCCGCCAGCCACCTTATGCAACTAGTGCATGTCAATCGGTGGAACCAGTCTCACGTAAGCGTACGTGTAAGGTCGGTCCGGGCCGCTTCATCCCACGATGCCGCCGAATCAAGATAAGACTAGTAACGGCAAGTAAATTGACAATACCGATGCCCACAACTGCTTTGTGTTCTACTCGTGCATAGAAACTACGCATAGACCTAGCTCATGATGCCACTGTTGGGGAACGTAGCAGAATTTTAAAATTTTCTACGCATCACCAAGATCAATCTATGGAGTCATCTAGCAACGAGGGAGAGGAGAGTGCATCTACGTACCCTTGTAGATCGCGAGCGGAAGCGTTCAAGAGAACGGGGTTGATGGAGTCGTACTCGTCGTGATCCAAATCACCGATGACCTAGCGCCGAACGGACGGCACCTCCGCGTTCAACACACGTACGGTTGGGAAGACGTCTCCTCCAACTTGATCCAGCAAGGGGGAAGGAGATGTTGATGGACATCCAGCAGCACGACGGCGTGGTGGTGGAAGCAACGGTGATCTCGGCAGGGCTTCGCCAAGCTCAGGGAGAGGGAGGAGTGTCACGGGAGGGAGAGGGAGGCGCCAGGGGCTAGGGTGCGGCTGCCCTCCCTCCCCCCACTATATATAGGACCCCTAGGGGGGCGCCGGCCCTAGGAGATGCAATCTCCAAGGGGTGCGGCGGCCAAGGGGGGTGGAGTGCCCCCCAAGCCAAGTGGGGCGCCCCCACCCCTAGGGTTTCCAACCCTAGGCGCAGGGGAGGCCCATGGGAGGGCGCACCAGCTCACTAGGGGCTGGTTCCCCTCCCACTTCAGCCCATGCAGCCCTTCGGGATAGGTGGCCCCATCCGGTGGACACCCCGGGACCCTTCCGGTGGTCCCGGTACAATACCGATTACCCCCGAAACTTTCCCGATAGCCGAAACTTGACTTCCTATATATAAATCTTCACCTCTAGACCATTCCGAAACTCCTCGTGACCTCCGGGATCTCATCCGGGACTCCGAAAAACTTTCGGGTTACCGTATACTAATATCTCAACACCCCTAGCGTCACCGAACCTTAAGTGTGTAGACCCTACGGGTTCGAGAGACACGCAGACATGACCTAGACGACTCTCCGGTCAATAACCAACAGCGGGATCTGGATACCCATGTTGGCTCCCACATGCTCCTCGATGATCTCATCGGATGAACCATGATGTCGAGGATTCAATCAATCCCGTATACAATTCCCTTTGTCAATCGGTACGTTACTTGCCCGAGACTCGATCGTCGGTATCCCAATACCTTGTTCAATCTCGTTACCGGCAAGTCACTTTACTCGTACCGTAATGCATGATCCCGTGATCAACCACTTGGTCACATTGAGCTCATTATGATGATGCATTACCGAGTGGGCCCAGAGATACCTCTCCGTCATACGGAGTGACAAATCCCAGTCTCGATTCGTGCCAACCCAACAGACACTTTCGAGATACCCGTAGTACCTTTATAGTCACCCAGTTACTTGTGACGTTTGGCACACCCAAAGCACTCCTACGGTATCCGGGAGTTGCACAATCTCATGGTCTAAGGAAATGATACTTGACATTCGGAAAAGCTCTAGCAAACGAACTACACGATCTTTGAGCTATGCTTAGGATTGGGTCTTGTCCATCACATCATTCTCCTAATGATGTGATCCCGTTATCAATGACATCCAATGTCCATAGTCAGGAAACCATGACTATCTCTTGATCAACGAGCTAGTCAACTAGAGGCTCACTAGGTGTTGTGGTCTATGTATTCACACATGTATTACGATTTCCGGATAACACAATTATAGCATAAAAATGAACAATAGACAATTATCATGAACAAAGAAATATAATAATAACCATTTTATTATTGCCTCTAGGGCATATTTCCAACACTCTAGGGCATATTTCCAACAGTCTCCCACTTGCACTAGAGTTAATAGTCTAGTTACATTGTGATGAATCGAACACCCATGCAGTTCTGGTGTTGATCATGTTTTGCTCTAGGGAGAGGTTTAGTCAATGGATCTGCCACATTCAGGTCCGTATGTACTTTACAAATATCTATGTCTCCATTTTGAACACTTTCACGAATGGAGTTGAAGCGACGCTTGATATGCCTGGTCTTCCTGTGAAACCTGGGCTCCTTGGCAAGGGCAATAGCTCAAGTGTTGTCACAGAAGAGAGTCATCGGGCCCGACGCATTGGGTATGACTCCTAGGTCGGTAATGAACTCCTTCACCCAGATTGCCTCTTGTGCTGCCTCCGAGGCTGCCATGTACTCCGCTTCACATGTAGATCCCGCCACAATGCTTTGCTTGCAACTGCACCAGCTTACTACCCCACCATTCAAAATATATACGTATCCGGTTTGTGACTTAGAGTCATCTAGATCTGTGTCGAAGCTAGCATCGACGTAACCCTTTACGACGAGATCTTCGTCACCTCCATAAACAAGAAACATATCCTTAGTCCTCTTCGGGTACTTCAGGATATTCTTGACCGCTGTCCAGTGTTCCATGCCGGGATTACTTTGGTACCTTCCTACCAAACTTACGGCAAGGTTTACATCAGGTCTGGTACACGGCATAGCATACATGATAGACCCTATGGCCGAGGCATAGGGGACGACACTCATCTTTTCTCTATCTTCTGCCATGGTCGGGCATTGAGCCGTGCTCAATCTCGTACCTTGCAATACAGGCAAGAACCCCTTCTTTGACTGATCCATATTGAACTTCTTCAATATCTTGTCAAGGTACATACTCTGTGAAAGACCAATGAGGCGTCTCGATCTATCTCTATAGATCTTGATGCCTAATATGTAAGCAGCTTCTCCAAGATCCTTCATTGAAAAACACTTGTTCAAGTAGGCCTTTATGCTTTCCAAGAATTCTATATCATTTCCCATCAACAGTATGTCATCCACATACAATATGAGAAATGCTATAGAGCTCCCACTCACTTTCTTGTAAATGTAGGCTTCTCCATAAGTCTGCGTAAACCCAAACGCTTTGATCATCTCATCAAAACGAATGTTCCAACTCCGAGATGCTTGCACCAGCCCATAAATCGAGCGTTGGAGCTTACACACCTTGTCAGCATTCTTAGGATCGACAAAACCTCCCGGCTGCATCATATACAATTCTTCCTTAAGGAAACCATTAAGGAATGCTGTTTTGACGTCCATTTGCCATATCTCATAATCATAGAATGCGGCAATTGCTAACATGATTCAGACGGACTTCAGCTTCGCTACGGGTGAGAAAGTCTCATCGTAGTCAACCCCTTGAACTTGTCGATAACCCTTAGCGACAAGCCGAGCTTTATAGATGGTTACATTACCATCCGCGCCTGTCTTCTTCTTAAAGATCCATTTATTTTCTATGGCTCGCCGATCATCGGGCAAGTCAGTCAAAGTCCATACTTCATTTTCATACATGGATCCTATCTCGGATTTCATGGCTTCCAGCCATTTGTCGGAATCCGGGCCCGCCATCGCTTCTTCATAGTTCGAAGGTTCACCGTTGTCTAACAACATGATTTCCAAGACAGGGTTGTCGTACCACTCTGGCACGGAATGTGCCCTTGTGGACCTATGAATTTCAGTAGAAACTTATCTGAAGTTTCATGATCATCATCATTAACTTCCTCTCTAGTCGGTGCAGGCACCTCAGGAACATTTTCCTGAGCTGCGCCACTTACCGGTTCAAGAGGTAATACTTCATCGAGTTCTACTTTCCTCCCACTTATTTCTTTCGAGAGAAACTCTTTCTCTAGAAAGGATCCATTCTTGGCAACAAAGATCTTGCCTTCGGATCTGAGGTAGAAGGTATACCCAATAGTTTCTTTAGGGTATCCTGTGAAGACACATTTTTCCGATTTGGGTTCGAGCTTTTCAGGTTGAAGTTTCTTGACATAAGAATCGCATCCCCAAACTTTTAGAAACGACAGCTTAGGTTTCTTCCCAAACTACGGTGTTGTCTCAACGGATTTCGACGGAGCCCTATTTAAAGTGAATGCGGCAGTCTCTAAAGCATAGCCCCAAAATGACAGCGGTAAATCGGTAAGAGACATCATAGATCGCACCATATCCAATAGAGTGCAATTTCGATGTTCGGACACACCATTACGATGAGGTGTTCCAGGCGGCGTGAGTTGTGAAACTATTCCACATTTCCTTAAGTGTGTGCCAAATTCGTGACTCAAGTATTCTCCCCCACGATCTGATCGCAAGAACTTGATTTTTCTGTCACGTTGATTCTCAACCTCACTCTGAAATTCCTTGAACTTTTCAAAGGTCTCAGACTTGTGTTTCATTAAGTAGACATACCCATATCTACTCAAGTCATCAGTGAGGGTGAGAACATAATGATAGCCACCGCGAGCCTCAACACTCATTGGACCGCACACATCAGTATATATGATTTCCAATAAGTTGGTTGCTCGCTCCATTGTTCCTGAGAACGGAGTCTTGGTCATTTTACCCATGAGGCATGGTTCGCACGTGTCAAATGATTCGTAATCAAGAGACTCCAAAAGTCCATCTGCATGGAGCTTCTTCATGCGTTTGATACCTATGTGACCAAGGCAGCAGTGCCACAAGTATGTGGGACTATCATTATCAACCTTACATCTTTTGGTATTCACACTATGAATATGTGTAACATTACGCTCGAGATTCATTAAGAATAAACCATTCACCAGCGGAGCATGACCATAAAACATATCTCTCATATAAATAGAAGAACCATTATTCTCGGATTTAAATGAGTAGCCATCTCGAATTAAACGAGATCCCGATACAATGTTCATGCTCAAAGCTGGCACTAAATAACAATTATTGAGGTTTAAAACTAATCCCGTAGGTAAATGTAGAGGCAGCGTGCCAACGGCGGTCACATCGACCTTGGAACCATTCCCGACGCGCATCATCACCTCGTCCTTCGCCAGTCTCCGCTTATTCCGCAGCTCCTGCTTTGAGTTACAAATGTGAGCAACCGCACCGGTATCAAATACCCATGAGCTACTACGAGTACTGGTAAGGTACACATCAATTACATGTATATCACATATACCTTTAGTGTTGCCGGCCTTCTTGTCCGCTAACTATTTGGGGCAGTTCCGCTTCCAGTGACCACTTCCCTTGCAATAAAAACACTCAGTCTCAGGCTTGGGTCCATTGTTTGACTTCTTCCTGGCAGCTTGCTTACCGGGCGTGGCAACTCCCTTGCCGTCCTTCTTGAAGTTCTTCTTACCCTTGCCTTTCTTAAACTTAGTGGTTTTATTAACCATCAACACTTGATGTTCCTTTTTGATCTCCACCTCTGCTGATTTCAGCATTGAATATACCTCAGGAATGGTCTTTTCCATCCCCTGCATATTGAAGTTCATCACAAAGCTCTTGTAGCTCGGTGGAAGCGACTGAAGGATTCTGTCAATGACCGCGTCATCCGGGAGATTAACTCCCAGCTGAGTCAAGTGGTTATGGAACCCAGACATTTTGAGTATGTGCTCACTGACAGAACTATTTTCCTCCATCTTACAACTAAAGAACTTGTCGGAGACTTCATATCTCTCGACCCGGGCATGAGCTTGGAAAACCATTTTTAGCTCTTCGAACATCTCATATGCTCCGTGTTGCTCAAAACGCTTTTGTAGCCCTGGTTCTAAGCTGTAAAGCATGCCGCACTGAACGAGGGAGTAATCATCAGCACGTGACTGCCAAGCGTTCATAACGTCTTGGTTCTCTGGGATGGGTGCGTCACCTAGAGGTGCTTCTAGGACATAATCTTTCTTGGCAGCTATGAGGATGATCCTCAGGTTCCGGACCCAGTCCGTATAATTGCTGCCATCATCTTTTAGCTTGGTTTTCTCTAGGAACGCGTTGAAGTTGAGGGCAACATTAGCGTGGGCCATTTGATCTACAAGACATAGTGTAAAGATTTTAGACTAAGTTCATGATAATTAAGTTCATCTAATCAAATTATTCAATGAACTCCCACTCAAATAGACATCCCTCTAGTCATCTAAGTGAAACATGATCCGAGTCAACTAGGCCATGTCCGATCATCACGTGAGACGGACTAGTCAACATCGGTGAACATCTTCATGTTGATCGTATCTTCTATACGACTCATGCTCGACCTTTCGGTCTTCTGTGTTCCGAGGCCATGTATGTACATGCTAGGCTCGTCAAGTCAACCTAAGTGTATTGCGTGTGTAAATCTGGCTTACACCTGTTGTATTCGATCGTACCCGATCATCACATGGTGCTTCGAAACAACGAACCTTCGCAACGGTGCACAGTTAGGGGGAACACTTTCTTGAAATTATTACGAGGGATCATCTTATTTAAGCTATCGTCGTTCTAAGCAAATAAGATGTAAAACATGATAAACATCACATGCAATCAAATAGTGACATGATATGGCCAATATCATTTGCTCCTTTTGATCTCCATCTTCGGGGCTCCATGATCATCGTTGTCACCGGCATGACACCATGATCTCCATCATCATGTCTTCTTGAAGTTGTCTCGTCATATATTACTTTTACTACTATGCTAACGCTTTAGCAATAAAGTAAAGTAATTACATGACGTTTATGTTGACACGCAGGTCATAAATAAATTAAGACAACTCCTATGGCTCCTGCCGGTTGTCATACTCATCGACATGCAAGTCGTGATTCCTATTACAAGAACATGATCAATCTCATACATCACATATATCATTCATCACATCCTTTTGGCCATATCACATCACACGGCACAAGCTGCAAAAACAAGTTAGACGTCCTCTAATTGTTGTTGCAAGTTTTTACATGGCTGCTATAGGTTTCTAGCAAGAACGTTTCTTACCTACGCCAAAACCACAACGTGATATGCCAATTTCTATTTACCCTTCATAAGGACCCTTTTCATCGAATCCGATCCGAGTAAAGTGGGAGAGACAGACACCCGCCAGCCACCTTATGCAACTAGTGCATGTCAATCGGTGGAACCAGTCTCACGTAAGCGTACATGTAAGGTCGGTCCGGGCCGCTTCATCCCACGATGCCGCCGAATCAAGATAAGACTAGTAATGGCAAGTAAATTGACAATATCGTCGCCCACAACTGCTTTGTGTTCTACTCGTGCATAGAAACTACGCATAGACCTAGCTCATGATGCCACTGTTGGGGAACGTAGCAGAATTTTAAAATTTTCTACGCATCACCAAGATCAATCTATGGAGTCATCTAGCAACGAGGGAGAGGAGAGTGCGTCTACATACCCTTGTAGATCGCGAGCGGAAGCGTTCAAGAGAATGAGGTTGATGGAGTCGTACTCGTCGTGATCCAAATCACTGATGACCTAGCGCCGAACGGACGGCACCTCTGCGTTCAACACACGTACGGTTGGGAAGACGTCTCCTCCAACTTGATCCAGCAAGGGGGAAGGAGAGGTTGATGGAGATCCAGCAGCACGACGGCGTGGTGGTGGAAGCAACGGTGATCTCGGCAGGGCTTCGCCAAGCTCAGGGAGAGGGAGGAGTGTCACGAGAGGGAGAGGGAGGCGCCAGGGGCTA
Organism: Triticum urartu; assembly: GCF_003073215.2. Lineage (NCBI taxonomy): Eukaryota > Viridiplantae > Streptophyta > Magnoliopsida > Poales > Poaceae > Triticum > Triticum urartu. Next base: position 64,493,006 of record NC_053028.1, read on the forward strand.
GGGTGCGGCTGCCCTCCCTCCCCCCACTATATATAGGACCCCTAGGGGGGCGCCGTCCCTAGGAGATGCAATCTCCAAGGGGGGCGCTGGCCAAGGGGGGTGGAGTGCCCCCCAAGCCAAGTGGGGCGCCCCCACCCCTAGGGTTTCCAACCCTAGGCGCAGGGGAGGCCCATGGGGGGCGCACCAGCCCACTAGGGGCTGGTTCCCCTCCCACTTCGGCCCATGCGGCCCTCCGGGATAGGTGGCCCCACCCGGTGGACCCCCGGGACCCTTCCGGTGGTCCCGGTACAATACCGATTACCCCCGAAACTTTCCCGATAGCCGAAACTTGACTTCCTATATATAAATCTTCACCTCTAGACCATTCCGAAACTCCTCGTGACCTCCGGGATCTCATCCGGGACTCCGAAAAACTTTCGGGTTACCGTATACTAATATCTCAACACCCCTAGCGTCACCGAACCTTAAGTGTGTAGACCCTACGGGTTCGAGAGACACGCAGACATGACCTAGACGACTCTCCGGTCAATAACCAACAGCGGGATCTGGATACCCATGTTGGCTCCCACATGCTCCTCGATGATCTCATCGGATGAACCACGATGTCGAGGATTCAATCAATCCCGTATACAATTCCCTTTGTCAATTCGGTACGTTACTTGCCCGAGACTCGATCGTCGGTATCCCAATACCTTGTTCAATCTCGTTACCGGCAAGTCACTTTACTCGTACCGTAATGCATGATCCCGTGATCAACCACTTGATCACATTGAGCTCATTATGATGATGCATTACCGAGTGGGCCCAGAGATACCTCTCCATCATACGGAGTGACAAATCCCAGTCTCGATTCGTCCCAACCCAACAGACACTTTCGGAGATACCCGTAGTGTACCTTTATAGTCACCCAGTTACGTTGTGATGTTTGGCACACCCAAAGCACTCCTATGGTATCCGGGAGTTGCACAATCTCATGGTCTAAGGAAATGATACTTGACATTCGGAAAAGCTCTAGCAAACGAACTACACGATCTTTAAGCTATGCTTAGGATTGGGTCTTGTCCATCACATCATTCTCCTAATGATGTGATCCCGTTATCAATGACATCTAATGTCCATAGTCAGGAAACCATGACTATGTTTTGATCAACGTGCTAGTCAACTAGAAGCTCACTAGGGACGTGTTGTGGTCTATGTATTCACACATGTATTACGATTTCCGGATAACACAATTATAGCATGAACAATGGACAATTATCATGAACAAAGAAATATAATAATAACCATTTTATTATTTCCTCTAGGGCATATTTCCAACATGAGCCACTCTTCGGCACATATTCACAAGTCCATTGACACCACAATGGATGGCAAGCTTCAAGCACTTGATCTCTTCGTGATTCTCCACTTGAACTTGCACACAGCAATCTTGATGACGATCACCACTTGATGTCATCCTTCCCATGGGTTGTATGATATCATCCTCTTGACGCAAGCCCATGGACACGTACCTAACCCCACATAGACTCTCACATAGACCATCGGTTAGTACACAAAGTGCAATGGACAATGCTTACCATACCATGGGATCACTTGATCCCTCTCGGTACATCTTCTACTCTTTGTGAGTTGATCAACTTGATTCACTCTTGACTTAGTCTTGATCAACCTTGAATCTTTCCAACTCTCTTCGTTTGGATGATGTCTTGAAGGTAAACATGAATGATCACACAATCTTCTTCTTCAAGACATGCTTGCAATAAGCTCAACACTCACATGACCAATCTTTGGATAATTCCTTAATAGCACCTTGGTCAACCCATAAACTCCTTGAAACCAACACATGGACTTCAAGAAATGCCTATGGAAAAATCCTTCAAATATAACTCAATGCAACCATTAGTCCATAGAGAATGTCATCAATTACCAAAACCACACATGGGGGCACGGCATGTCCTTTCAACTGTGCTACTGGTCATGATGTATTGTGCTTACTTTTGATCAAAATAGTGTATTTATGTGTATTGTTATATTTTCAAGGGATAATTAGATTTATGCCCCTAGTTGTGTCCCACTCGTCTGTTTTACCCCTAATTCCCAAAAGTCACCAGTTCTGTCCAAGTCACTTTGCTCCTCTTATGCTTTTGCCCTTTAACCGTTTGACTATCAGTTTGAAAACTTCATAACTAATTCATACTGAATCAGAAAAATGCAAATAAGATACCAAAATGTTCCGAAAAACATGACCTATATGTCAGTGTCATTTGCATTCATGAAAAAAGTGTTGGAAAGTGCACATCCGAGTATTAGCTCTTTTGATACCATCATGAATAGTGAACTCTAAAAAAATTCAAAAAAATTCAGAAAAAAATATGGTGGCGAAGAACAACAAATGTTCTAAGTGCTTGCCAAGTTTCATTAGGGAACGGCGTTCGTGGAAGTTGTGGCAAAAAAATAATCTATTTTGGAGTGTTGATTGTTTTTTTTGCCGCGGCACCCACGAATGATATTCCTTGATGAAACTTGGTAGGCACTTAAAACATTTGTCATTCTTTGCCACCAATTTTTTAAAAGATGAAATTTTTTAGATTTTACTATTCATGGTGCTAGCATAAGAGCTAAAACTCGGATGGGCACTTTCCAGCCCTTTTTTCATGAATGCAAATGACATTGTCATATAGGTGATGTTTTTCTAAACATTTTGGTATCTTATTTGCATTTTTCTGATTTAGTATGAATTAGTTATGAAGTTTTCAAACTGATGGTCAAACGGTCAAAGGGCAAAAGCATAATAGGAGCAAAGTGACTTGGACAGAACCAGTGACTTTTGGGAATTAGGGGTAAAACAGACGAGTGAGACACAACTAGGGGCATAAATCTAATTATCCCTATTTTCAAATAGGTCATGCCAAAAATTGTAACACATCATCTTAGTGAATTTAGACATTACTCTAATAGCAAAAGTAATATTTGGCAAAAGGGGAGTGGCAAAAGCAAAACAAATACCCGAGGGCAATATGGTCTTTTCCTGCTCTGTTTGGTCAAAACGTCCATTGACCTAACACAATGACATTTGTAATATATTGTCAAAAACTAAAAGTGGAAAAAGTGAGATGTCAAATTCTAGAGTGGCATATATGAAGTGGGCAAAAACTATAGTGGCAAAAACAAAGTTTTCCCTTCAAAAATTATAGATACACTGAAGAATTATCAAGCATCTTCAAGACTTCAACAGAGGATGGAAACAACTGTATTCCAAAACAATGCCGTTTGGAGCACTTTTGGTCCTAAAAATCCAGATCCAACAATGACATATCTCTATCTGGTGATGAAATTATTTTTGCCAGCCTCAAATTTTGGCCCAAAAAATTGCGGCTGGAACCCAAACGCCACACCGAGACTTCCAGAACTCTCGATTCCGGACGATTCTCACCGCCTATCGCCATTGTTGCCACTCTCGTGACTTCCCCAACCCCACCACTTGTTTCCTATAGCTTGAGACAATCGTCGTGACCCCATCACTGCCGCGGAAGCTCGGAACGCTACCGCCGATTCCGACCGTTCCTGCCACCTCCATCACTCGAGATGGTCGTCACTGGACCACCATCAGCCACCAAGGTCAATTACCGGCCGGCAACCACTGCCGACCTCATTTGGCTCTCGGGTGGGGCGCCGTCGCGGAAGTTGGCCGCACCCCCGCCTCCTTGTGCCTCGCGACTTCTGTCCTCGGTGACCGCCGGCCGAATCGAGCCCGGCTCTCGATGACCATCAGATCCTTCTCTCGGCCTCCCACCATTAGATCCTATGTTTCAATTGCTTTCCAATTTTTTTACACCTTAATGCCAAAAAAACTTTCTCTTCCATCCTATAATCATTTTTACATCCATTGGACATGCTCCCAGCTCAGCTCCCCCCTCTCCTCTAGATCTCCCGCGCAACAAACGCAAGGCCACCGCCGCCTCCGCAGTCGCCGCCTCTGCGACCTTGCCCGCCGCCGCCGCCGCCGCCCCGAGAGATGGCAAAGGAATTTTACGCGGTGGGGTTCCGGATCCGGGAGACCGGTCAGGCCCTCGACCGCCTCGGTTGCCGCCTCCAGGGGAACTACTTCTTCCACGAGCAGAGTAAGAAGCATAAACACATTCCCTCGCCCCTAACATATTACTTGATGTCATCCTTCCCATGGGTTGTATGATATCATCCTCTTGACTCAAGCCCATGGACATGTACCTAACCCACATAGACTCTCACATAGACCATCGATTAGTACACAAAGTGCAATGGACAATGCTTACCATACCATGGGATCACTTGATCCCTCTCGGTACATCTTCTACTCTTTGTGAGTTGATCAACTTGATTCACTCTTGACTTAGTCTTGATCAACCTTGAATCTTTCCAACTCTCTTCGTTTGGATGATGTCTTGAAGGTAAACATGAATGATCACACAATCTTCTTCTTCTTCAAGACATGCTTGCAATAAACTCAACACTCACATGACCAATCTTTGGATAATTCCTTAATAGTACCTTGGTCAACCCATAAACTCCTTGAAACCAACACATGGACTTCAAGAAATGCCTATGGAAAAATCCTTCAAATATAACTCAATGCAACCATTAGTCCATAGAGAATGTCATCAATTACCAAAACCACACATGGGGGCACCGCATGTCCTTTCAACTATGCTACTGGTCATGATGTATTGTGCTTACTTTTGATCAAAATAGTGTATTTATGTGTATTGTTATATTTTCAAATAGGTCATGCCAAAAATTGTAACACATCAGCTTAGTGAATTTAGACATTACTCTAATAGAAAAAGTAATATTTGGCAAAAAGGGGCGTGGCAAAAGCAAAACAAATACCCGAGGGCAATATGGTCTTTTCATGCTCTGTTTGGTCAAAACGTCCATTGACCTAACATAATGACATTTGTAATATATTGTCAAAAACTAAAAGTGGAAAAGTGAGATGTCAAATTCTAGAGTGGCATATATGAAGTGGGCAAAAACTATAATGGCAAAAACAAAGTTTTCCCTTCAAAAATTATAGATACACTGAAGAATTATCAAGCATCTTCAACAGAGGATGGAAACAACTGTATTCCAAAACAATGCCGTTTGGAGCACTTTTGGTCCTAAAAGTCCAGATCCAACAATGACATATCTCTATCTGGTGATGAAATTATTTTTGCCAGCCTCAAATTTTGGCCCAAAAAATTGCGGCTGGAACCCAAACGCCACACCGAGACTTCCAGAACTCTCGATTCCGGACGATTCTCACCGCCTATCGCCATTGTTGCCACTCTCGTGACTGCCCCAACCCCACCACTTGTTTCCTATAGCTTGAGACAATCGTCGTGACCCCATCACTGCCGCGGAATCTCGGAACGCTACCGCCGATTCCGACCGTTCCTGCCACCTCCATCACTCGAGATGGTCGTCACTGGATGAAACGCCCTCGATGCGGCTATATCTCCCACGTGTCGAAGCACGACTTAGAGGCATAACCGCATTGAAAGCAATGTCGCAAGTGAGGTAATCTTCACACAACCCATGTAATACATAAGGGAAAGAGATACATAGTTGGCTTACAATCGCCACTTCACACAATTACATGAATAAAGCATTACATCAACCAGATACAATCAAGGTCCGACTACAGAACCAAAATAAAAGAATACTACCCCAATGCTACACAGATCCCCGATCGACCCCAACTGGGCTCCACTACTGATCAACTAGACCGAAACAACACAAAGGACAAGATCTTCATCGAGCTCCTCCTTGAGCTTGGTTGCGTCATCTGCACGGTAACATCGACACCTGCAAACTGGTTTTGGAAGTATCTGTGAGCCACGGGACTCAGCAATCTCGCACCCTTGCGATCAAGACTATTTAAGCTTATAGGTAAGGTAAAGGTATCAGGTGGAGCTGCAGCAAGCGACTAGCATATATGGTGGCTAACATACGCAAATGAGAGCGAGAAGAGAAGGCAAAGCACGTTCGAGAATTTATGAACAAGAAGTGATCCTAAAACAACCTACGTCAAGCATAACTCCAACACCGTGTTCACTTCCCGGACTCCGCCGGAAAGAGACCATCACGGTAACACACGCGGTTGATGCATTTTAATTAAGGTCAACTTCAGGTTTTCTACAACCGGACGTTAACAAATTACCATCTGCCCATAACCGATCAGACTCTGCAGGGGTCTCCCAACTTAGCCCATCACAAGCTCTCACGGTCAACGTAGGATATTCCTTCTAGCGGGAAGACCCGATCAGACTCGGAATCCCGGTTACAAGATGAAAGATCGTGGATGTCGCCTAGAGGGGGGGGGGATGAATAGGCGTTTTAAAATGATTACGATTTAGGCTTGAACAAATGCGGAATAAACCTAGCGGTTAATTTGTCAAGCACAAAACCTAAAGCAACTAGGCTCACCTATGTGCACCAGCAACTTATGCTAAGCAAGATAAGCAACTATGTGATAGCAAGATATATGACAAGAAACAATATGGCTATCACAAAGTAAAGTGCATAAGTAAAGAGCTCGGGTAAGAGATAACCGAGGCACGCGGAGACGACGATGTATCCCGAAGTTCACACCCTTGTGGATGCTAATCTCCGTTTGGAGCGGTGTGGAGGCACAATGCTCCCCAAGAAGCCACTAGGGCCACCGTAATCTCCTCACGCCCTCGCACAATGCAAGATGCCGTGATTCCACTAAGGGACCCTTGAGGGCGGTCACCGAACCCGTACAAATGGCAACCCTTGGGGGCGGTCACCGAACCCGTACACTTTGGCAACCCTCGGCAGTTGAAAGATGAATTTATGAACAGAGTGACTCCTATAGATGATCTAGAGCGTCAAGCTCTTACCTCCACAGGCTAGTGTCTTGTATCCCGTCATAGTCCGGCAGGCAAAGAAGCAGCTATCGAACTGGTAACACGAGCACTGCGGTTGAGAGCATTGTGAATAAGTGCAACTGATCAGTTTACTATAGCGGTACGTTAATTCCTTAATATTAACCATCTTGCCTCTTATGAAACGGATTAAGACTCTGCAGGGGGTCATGCACTGTACCCATCGGAGCAAAGCTCTCAGGCGGTCACAAATGGTGTAGGATAGATTGCCTTCTCTAGACGGGAGCCGACTCAGACACTTCGGAATCGTTACATAGTATGAATAGATCGTGTGATGTCAAGTGCGTAGCAGGGAGTGAGGCATCAGCAATAAGGCATGTTGTAAATGTAAATCCGATTTAGGCTGTACAACATGTCGCAATATTAAACCTATGCGGTTACATTTGTCAGTGCACGAAACTAAGCATCTAGGGGCCACTTAATGTCGCCCAGTTCAACACTTATGCCACAGCAAGATAAGCATATCTAATGCGATAGCCATAGGTATATTATCGAATAGAACAATAGGTCTATCAACAAATGTAACCGCTCGCTACTAAGATAAAGAGTCTGGGTAAGAGAGACACGTGGAGATACACGAGGCTAAGCGGCGGGCAGACTACCGAGGAGTAGGGAGCGGCTGTAATGTTCACACCCTTGTGGGAGATGCAAGTACCTAGTTTTGGCTAGCGATGGTGGAAGTGGCAAATGGGTTCGCCAGAAGCACAAGGGCCACCGAGAGATAACCTCTCTACGGCGCCTCAAGCAAGAAGTAATGCAAGATGGTCCGTGATTTTCACTAGAGGAGGCACTTGCACGGGCGTGCAGCCAGAACTGGGTAAAATGGGCGAACTCCTTGAGGGGGCAGTGTCACGCGGGACACGGTCTACTACTTTGGACACCTGGGGGCAGGTCACCGGTACCGGGCAAATTGCTCGGTAGGCTGATGCTCGCACTATACTCTAATTGAGAGCCCGACGCGTTGCACCCGGCAGCTTATACACCGACAAAGATTGTGCACAGCACGAACAACACCATACGCGTGCTAGGGCAGCTCAAGGAGGCCCCAGAGGACAGCTCTAGGTGCACAAACACACCCAGCAGAGTAATAACGCCTTCGCAAACATCAACTTCGCACGATAACGCATGGAGAATCTCTCACACCGATGCTGGCCAAATGCAAATGCAGAGCGGTCACGGAGGTTGCCCATAGGTCCTTCTGCTCAAATTCTTCTGCAACGTGGATGCCACAAACTACATCGCGCTAAGGATGGAATATTGATGAGAGGAGACGAGCGCACTCAGAACACCAAGAACTCGCATAGATCTAGATGGTGAACAGAGTTCGCGCCTACGATAGAGAAGAAAGTGATTGGTGGAAAATGTGGATCTACGATCTTCTTCTCTCTTTTCCCTCAAATACTAGCAAGAATCCATGGAGGGATTGAGAGTTAGCAAGCTCAAAGAAGGTCAACAATGGGGAGAAAACGAGCTCAAGAGATAGGGAACCATTGGGGAAGAAGACCCCCTTAAATAGGTCCCCACGAATCTGCCCATTATGTACAGAACAACATAGGAGCGGTACAACCTCTATGAGCACCGGTACAACCGGTAACAGGCAATAAGCGGTACAACCGGCCCACAACCGCCCAACAACCGCACCACAACAGAGACCAGTCCGGTGATAGAGCGGTACATGACCGGTACAACCTCCGGACCAATTTTGGAGCGGTACAACCGCTCCAAACACCGGTTGTACCGGTCAAGCGGTACAACCTCTCCATTGGGCGGTACAACCTCTCTGTGTAAAACAGGCAATATCAAAACAGCCACAACTTTCGCATATGAGCTCCGAATTCAACGAAACCAAGTTTGTTGGAAAGCTAATGACAAGGGCTAACACAATCTTGAGAGAAATATCAATAAGAAGCAAATGAGAAAAGGACCATAATAAAATGGTGAGAACCCTTCCTCGGAAAAGACCGGTAAAACCTCCAACACCGAAAACATCATAGAAGATGCATGCGAACTCCGTTTTCGATGAACTCAAGCTTGTCATCAAGATGACCATAAGCTTTAAGACTCACAAATGGAACCAAACAAGAACCAAGAAAGATGATGCAAGGATGAAATGGTTTGAGCTCTCGACTAATGATACGATCAAGCTACTCCCTAGAGAGCCCCCCTTGATAGTACGGCAATCGATCCTACAACCCGGTCTCCCAACTACCACTATGAGACCGGTAAAATAGAAAACCTATAAAGGGAAAACCTTTGCCTTGCACATAGTCCACTTGAGCTAGATGATGACGATCTTGACTTCCTCAAGTTGGACCACCTTTCTTGATTGTGTTGGCTCGATGAAGACTAGTTGATTGCTCCCCCATACTCCACTATGGGTGAGACACTCTTTGGCACATCTTCACAATTCCATTTGACACCACAATGGACGGCAAGCTTCAAGCTTGATTGCTCCTCCATACTCCATTACGGGTGAGCCACTCTTCGAGTTGCTCCACTTGAACTTGCACACTGCAAACTTGATGACGATCACCACTTGATGTCATCCTCCATGGGTTGTATGAGATCTTCCTCTTGACGCAAGACCATGGAAACATACCTAACCCCACAAAGAACTCTCACGTAGACCATGTGTTAGTACACAAAGCGTAATGGACAATGCTTTCCATACCATGGGATCACTTGATCCCTCTCGGTACTTCTTCTACGCTTTGTGAGTTCATCAACTTGATTCACTCTTGACTTAGTCTTGATCAACATTGAATCTTTCCAACTCTCTTCATTTGGATGATGTCTTGAAGGTAAACATGAATGATCACACAATCTTCTTCTTCAAGACATGCTTGCAATAAGCTCAACTCACACATGACCAATCTTTGGATAATTCCTTGAAAAGCACTTTGGCCATCTCAACTCACACATGACCAATCTTTGGATAATTCCTTGAAAAGCACTTTGGCCATCTCAACTCACACATGGCCAATCTTTGGATAATTCCTTGAAAAGCACTTTGGCCATCTCAACTCACACATGACCAATCTTTGGATAATTCCTTGAAAAGCACTTTGGCCATCTCAACTCACACATGACCAATCTTTGGATAATTCCTTGAAAAGCACTTTGGCCATCTCAACTCACACATGACCAATCTTTGGATAATTCCTTGAAAAGCACTTTGGCCATCTCAACTCACACATGGCCAATCTTTGGATAATTCCTTGAAAAGCACTTTGGCCATCTCATAAACTCCTTGAAACCAACACATGGACTTCAAGACAATCCTATGGACAAATGCTTCAAATATAACTCAAGGCAACCGTTAGTCCATAGAGATTGTCATCAATTACCAAAACCACACATGGGGGCACCGCATGTCCTTTCAATCTCCCCCATTTTGGTAATTGATGACAATCACTTTCAAGAGAGTTTATATAAGGAATTATTTATCACCATGCAACGCAACAACCAACAATGCATGTGTATGAGATGCAAATGCTTAGGTACAAAACCAAAGCAAGAAGAAAAAAAACTCTCTAAACTTATCCACAAAACTCTCTGAAACTTCTCCCCCATTGGCATCGATTGCCAAAATGGGCGAAAAGCTTAGAAGGCCAATATAAATTATGTTCCTCCATAAGTTGTGTATTTCTCAACAAGAGAGTGGAATGCAATACACATATCCAACGGTAATACTTGGAGGAAGACCAACTATATTGAGGCACCAAGATTGCTAAAGGAATGATATGCCACAAGGACATAACAAAGAGAGACACAAGCAATCAAGCAATCAAAAGGTACCAATTGAAGCAAGCAATCAACGGGTATCAATTGAACCAACTAGACCAAAGATCCTACGAGCTACATGAATAAAGGATATTATGATATGAGCAAAGGAGTGTTCTAAAGAAACTAGAGAAGCTCCCCATGATTTGTGCACACATAAGAATTTTTGTATTTGGATACAAAGTGCACAAAATAGGATCACAGCTCCCCCAAAATCAATAGAAACTTACAACAAGTGCAAGTGAGCATATAGGAAACAAAACCTAGTACTTGCAACAAACACATGGTTGAGCAACAAGTAAAAGAGGCAACTTAAGAAAGGGCTCAACAAAAATGATGTGTGTGAGTCAAGGCAAAACACTTGAGAAGACTAAAGTACGGATGAGCATTAAGCATCAATAAAGTCTTGAAAGAATGAGGCACACGGTGCAAGGCCTATCATTCCCACACACAACTACAAATGGGTTCACAAGCTTACTAATAAGGATATAAAGAACATATGCTTGTGACAACCCGTCGTGAAGATAGAAGATGAAAGCCTCATCAAGACGAGGGATACCAATTAAGATGGCAAAAGCCTCGTAAAGATAAGCATGAGGAAAATAATCTTCACCACACAAGAGTGCATCAAGATGCAACGATAGAAGACACGCACTCAAGGCAAAAGCTTTCACGGAGCCACCAAAGAAATAACATAAGAAAGACAAGGTGGACGTGAAAGAAAGGATATCAACTAGATATGCAACTTATCTCAAGTGTATAAGATTCTAGGTAGACGAAATCATGATGATATATATCTACAAAGAAGGATGTACACCCGAAATAGTTACAACACGAGGAACAAGATATCCAAAGGGAGGTCATACATATACCAATAAGATATTTGCTTGGAAGCATAGCACATGGCTAGATATGGTCTTGTTGTATATAAATGAATTCCTACCACACACCCATCAGACATCACAACTAGCAACAAGAGATCATTGTTGGGATGCTTTGAGAAAGGGAACATGTATAACAAGAATGAATGAATAACATGCCATGATACAACCTACACAAGGTTGATGCAAGAAATGTGTGCATGAAGAATATGAAGATACTTGTTACCGAGTTAACATTGGAAGTATGTAGTAGATACCAATTGAAGGTAGATAGTAGTTCATTGATCATCCTAGCTCGACTCCAATAAGCACATGATGACAACACCTTCCTTGTGAGTGAGCCAAGCATCCAATGTATCTCCAATTGTTCCTAGAACAACAACATAAACAAAATGGTACCCAAACTCATTGGGACCAAAGAGTTAGAAACACCAACAATACATAGGACAAACTCCACATAAATATGTGCATATAGAAAAGGAAATGAAATTCATGCACATCTCATCCAATTTGAGACTTGGTGGAGTTTCCCCTATATATTGGGTCGAAGAAAGAAAGCATGCCAAAGATACTACATGAAGTTAATATGCACGCTCAAGACTTTCAAGAACCGATACCAAATGACAAAGAAAAACCAAGTGAAGAAAAGATACCAAATGAATAAAACATCACTTGGAGGATATCCATAAAAGATACATCAAGGAATGAGATATCCATTGATACACTCAAAAAAAGGTATCAAACTCCCAAAAGAGAGGATGGTTCCAAACAAACTAAGCTCTCTACAAAGTTTCATGATGGCACAAAGTACCAAAATGAAAACGGCTTGCCTTCCACCAACACACACTTGATAAGGATCGCAAGACGAGTGTTATATAGAAAATAGGATAGCTCCCCCAAGACTAGTGCATTGAGAGAATTTGCATTTGAATACAAAATGCATAAGGTGGGATCACCACTTTCACTATATCTAGAAAACACTAAACAAGATCCACAAGTGGTATGGAAGACAAAGGGAGATGATACAATCCTTGGCAAGAGAAATGGCAAATAAAAAACAAAAGCCAATGTAAAGATGATCAATAAATTCTACCATAAAAGTGAGTACCAATTGTCAAAAGACAAGAAGTAAATGGAAATAATTCCCGGTGGTAGATAGCAAGGATATCCGACATCATCTTCACACCATACAAAAAGCAAATTGCAACTTGTAGAGCTAACATGCCACCTAGGAACAAGATAATTTACAATATCAACTCTAGATGACAATATCTCAAATGTACACATTTTCTAGGCTAGTAATATACACATAGCATATTACTCCCCCATAATGTGATACCAATTAAAGATAGACAAGAGGCAATTAAAGGATCCAACAAGATATAATTAATGGACTATTTAGAATTTGAATTTCTCATGAGAAGACATACCACATAGTGACTAGATAAGCTTGCAATATCAATACTAAGTGGTATTCCCCATGTACCCACCTTTATAGGATTGTGAAGTGCACAAAGCACATCACTCCCCCATAATGGGATATTCCATTAATCTCTCACAAGAGCCAACTAAGAAATAAAGAAGATGCAAAAGGCTCAACGCATGACACACACGTACATGATGTGCAAACCAACACACACATACTTGATTGCTCAAGATAATCAAGTTGGAAGCACAACATATACAAACACATGCAAGGAACAAAACCAAAACATGCAAGGGGGCAAGTAACTTTCAATGTAAGCAATTGAGGTACAAGTTACCACAAGGAGGCACATTGGATATAAGATATAATCTTGATGATTCAATTGACTTGGCTTGAGACAATAAGAATGATGAAGTACCCTTAATTCTTCATAATGTAGCCAAGTCTCCAATGACCTCCAACATCACCTATTGATCAAGTTTGAGCTTGTTGGTCCCCAACCAAGTTGGGTCCTAAGAGGTTAGTCACAATAGGCTTGGCTACCCAAATGGTTCTTTGCTTCAAACCACTTTGAGTACCAACAAACTTGGCAACCACATTGCCAACCTTATCCTTCCCAAGAGAATAGATATCATCAATAATAATTGGGTTGGATAAGTTACCACTAGTGCATGAAGAAGCGAGGTGACCTTTCTCGCGACATAGGTAGCAACGTCCACTCTTCACTTTCTTCTCACTTGATTTCTCAACTTGAGAAGCATAAGCTTGAGTCTTCTTGGGAAGAGGCTTTCCTTCAACTTGAGGTTGAGAATGAGAGTGTACTTGTGGCCGCTTCCCTTGTTGCTTGTCACTAATGGGCTTCTTCTTCAATGGGCAAGATCTAACATGATGCCCTTCTACTTTGCACTTGAAGCAAACAATCTTGGCCGAATTCTTGACTTGTTCTTGGCCCTTCCTTTTGTTCACCTTGGACTTCTTATTCTTGTTGGAGTTGAATCCAAGTCCATCTTTGTCATTGGGGGATTTTTGCACACTCAAGATATTGTTGAGTGTGGATTTCCCTTCATGACTCTTTTCCAAGTCTTTCTTCAAAGAAGTGACTTGGGCCTTGAGCTCTTTGATTTCCTCTACATGGTTAGTCTCAACACAAGTACTAGAGGAAGTATAAGCTTCATCGTTAGAGCAACAAGGCAAGGAAAACAATTCATCACAAGATGTACCAACATTGTGAGTAGATGAATTACAAGGACTAGCACATGGCAATATAGCATTTTGACTAGAATTAGTGCTAGTATCCACATGAGGCTCACTAGATGTTACGTTAAAAATCATGGCCTCATGAGATATCTTTAGCTCATTATGGGATACTAGAAGATCATCATGAGAGCTTGAGAGCTTTTCATGGTTTTCTTCCAATTTCCCATAATTGCTAGATAGCAACTCAAGTTGAGCCCGAAGCTCAACATTCTCCTTCAATATGGATGCTTCACAAGAGATAGAGTTAGTAGCACAAGAATCATCATTAGCAACTAGAGGAGAAGACACCTTGGCAAGCTCTTTTGAATAAGAAGCTTTAAGTTGAGCATGAGACTCGGTGAGTTTGATGAGCTCATCCTTAATGACCCTTGAGCCATTTTTCGAGGTGCTCAAAGTCCTCAAGGAGTTTAGCATGCGCAACTTCAAGCTCCTCCTTTTTAGTTTCAAAATCATTGGCCACCTCAAGAGCTCTATCATGAGATTCCCTCACTCTAGATAATTCTAGAGCAAAAGTCTCCTCAAGAGATTCCTTGGTGGTTTGTTCAAGTTCAAGAGCTTGAGAGAGGTCCGCAATCTCATTAGCGTAATCACGCTCATGACCTTCCATTTGATCAATGGTGACCTCATGCTCCTCAAGACGAGATTCCAACTCATCAATATATTTCTTGCCCTCAATAGCAATAGACATGATTTCCATGAAGTTGGAACGAGCAATTTTATTCTTAAGAAGAGCTTTAAAAATCATTTCCCCCTTAATTTTTAAGGAGGCAACATCATCATTCTCTTCATCATAATCAACATCATCATCACTCTTGCCATCATCAATATCATCACAAGATATATTGGGATTCAAAGTGGGAGATACCTTTGAAGCCTTGGCCATAAGGCAAAATGCAATAGATGATGATGTAGGATCCGTTGAAGGACCATTCAAGACCACATCTTGTTCCATGGGGTGTTGGGTTTCCTCTACATTGTTAGCACAACAATTCGAGGAAATATATGCATTTTTATCATGGCAACAAGACATAGTAAACATATCATCATGAGATTTAGTCAAGCAATTTCTACATGATATGAAAGGACTATCAACACAAGCATATGAAGCATTTCGAGTGCTCGAAGTGTTAAAGCCCAAAGAAGGAGCATTGCAATAAGATAGTGATGAAGGATCATCCACAATAAGCATACTATCATCATTGCAATGACCAACACTACTCACCATATCATTACCTTGTGGCAAACCACATGTAGGTGAAGTAGAAGAAGTTGAGAAGACTATACAACCGGAGGTGGAGGGAGAACAATCATCCCCACAAATCTTGGACACACCATATTTTTCTTGAAGCTTCGTCCACAACTCATGAGCATCCCGGAACGGCATGAGTTGAAATATAACTACATTGCTCAAAGCATCGAAAAGCACATTAGAAGCTTGAGCATTGAGATAAGAGTTTTTCTCATCCTCTAAAGATAATCTTTGGGGATCCTTTGGAGGAGAAACACCCATATCTACAATTCGCTCTAAATTTGGGTCCATGACCCTAAAGAGATTAAGCATGTGAATTACCCAAACATCAAAATTTGTGCCATCGAAACTAAGAGTGTCAGAGAATCCTAATCCCCTAGTCGACATCTTTACTCTCTAGGCGGTAAAGCCTAATAAAGAGAGACGAGGCTCTGATACCAATTGAAAGATCGTGGATGTCACCTAGAGGGGGGGTGAATAGGCGTTTTAAAATGATTATGATTTAGGCTTGAACAAATGCGGAATAAACCTAGCACTTAATTTGTCAAGCACAAAACCTAAAGCAACTAGGCTCACCTATGTGCACCAGCAACTTATGCTAAGCAAGATAAGCAACTATGTGATAGCAAGATATATGACAAGAAACAATATGACTATCACAAAGTAAAGTGCATAAGTAAAGAGCTCGGGTAAGAGATAACCGAGGCACGCGGAGACGACGATGTATCCCGAAGTTCACACCCTTGCGGATGCTAATCTCCGTTTGGAGCGGTGTGGAGGCACAATGCTCCCCAAGAAGCCACTAGGGCCACCGTAATCTCCTCACGCCCTCGCACAATGCAATATGCCGTGATTCCACTAAGGGACCCTTGAGGGCGGTCACCGAACCCGTACAAATGGCAACCCTTGGGGGCGGTCACCGAACCCGTACACTTTGGCAACCCTTGGGGGCGGTCACTGGTACCCGTCAAATTGCTCGGGGCGATCTCCACAACCTAATTGGAGACCCCGACGCTTGCCGGGAGCTTTACACCACAATGATTGAGCTCCGAACAATACCAACCGTCTAGGGCGCCAAGGCACCCAAGAGAAACAAGCTCTAGGGTGCCCAAACACCCAAGAGTAATAAGCTTCTCAAACTTCACTTACACGTATCACCGTGGAGAACTCAAACCGATGCACCAAATGCAATGGCAAGGGCACACGGAGTGCCCAAGTCCTTCTCTCTCAAATCCCACCGGAGCAACTAATGCTAGGGAGGAAAATGAGAGGAAGAACAAGAAGGAGAACACCAAGAACTCCAAGATCTAGATCCAAGGGGTTCCCCTCACATAGAGGAGAAAGTGATTGGTGGAAATGTGGATCTAGATCTCCTCTCTCTTTTCCCTCAAAAACTAGCAAGAATCCATGGAGGGATTGAGAGTTAGCAAGCTCAAAGAAGGTCAACAATGGGGGCAAAAACGAGCTCAAGAGATAGATAACCATTGGGGAAGAAGACCCCCTTAAATAGGTCCCCACGAATCTGCCCGTTATGTACAGAACAACATAGGAGCGGTACAACCTCTATGAGCACCGGTACAACCGGTAACAGGCAATAAGCGGTACAACCGGCCCACAACCGCCCAACGACCGCACCACAACAAAGACCAGTCCGGTGGTAGAGCGGTACATGACCGGTACAACCTCCGGACCAATTTTGGAGCGGTACAACCGCTCCAAACACCTGTTGTACCGGTCAAGCGGTACAACCTCTCCATGGGGCGGTACAACCTCTCTGTGTAAAACAGGCAAAATCAAAACAGCCACAACTTTCGCATACGAGCTCCGAATTCAACGAAACCAAGTTTGTTGGTAAGCTAATGACAAGGGCTAACACAATCTTGAGAGAAATATCAATAAGAAGCAAATGAGAAAAGGACCATAATAAAATGGTGAGAACCCTTCCTCGGATAAGACTGGTAAAACCTCCAACACCAAAAACATCATAGAAGATGCATGCGAACTCCGTTTTTGATGAACTCAAGCTTGTCATCAAGATGACCATAAGCTCTAAGACTCACAAATGGAACCAAACAAGAACCAAGAAACATGATGCAAGGATGCAATGGTTTGAGCTCTCGACTAATGATACGATCAAGCTACTCCCTAGAGAGCCCCCTTGATAGTACGGCAATCGATCCTACAACCCGGTCTCCCAACTACCACTATGAGACCGGTAAAATAGAAAACCTATCAAGGGCAAACCTTTGCCTTGCACATAGTCCACTTGAGCTAGATGATGACGATCTTGACTTCCTCAAGTTGGACCACCTTTCTTGATTGTGTTGGCTCGATGAAGACTAGTTGATTGCTCCCCCATACTCCACTATGGGTGAGCCACTCTTTGGCACATCTTCAAAATTCCATTGACACCACAATGGACGGCAAGCTTCAAGCTTGATTGCTCCCCCATACTCCATTATGGGTGAGCCACTCTTCGAGTTGCTCCACTTGAACTTGCACACTGCAAACTTGATGACGATCGCCACTTGATGTCATCCTCCATGGGTTGTATGAGATCTTCCTCTTGACGCAAGACCATGGAAACATACCTAACCCCACAAAGAACTCTCACGTAGACCATGGGTTAGTACACAAAGCATAATGGACAATGCTTACCATACCATGGGATCACTTGATCCCTCTCGGTACTTCTTCTACGCTTTGTGAGTTGATCAACTTGATTCACTCTTGACTTAGTCTTGATCAACATTGAATCTTTCCAACTCTCTTCATTTGGATGATGTCTTGAAGGTAAACATGAATGATCACACAATCTTCTTCTTCAAGACATGCTTGCAATAAGCTCAACTCACACATGACCAATCTTTGGATAATTCCTTGAAAAGCACTTTGGCCATCTCAACTCACACATGACCAATCTTTGGATAATTCCTTGAAAAGCACTTTGGCCATCTCAACTCACACATGGCCAATCTTTGGATAATTCCTTGAAAAGCACTTTGGCCATCTCATAAACTCCTTGAAACCAACACATGGACTTCAAGACAATCCTATGGACAAATGCTTCAAATATAACTCAAGGCAACCGTTAGTCCATAGAGATTGTCATCAATTACCAAAACCACACATGGGGGCACCGCATGTCCTTTCACAAGACATCCTCAACAATGGTAAAACTAAACCAGCAAAGCCACCCAGATGTGCCGACAAATCCCGATAGGAGCTGCACATATCTCGTTCTCAGGGCACACCGGATGAGCCAGACGTCGGGTAAGCCAGCCCAGAGTTGCCCCTGGTAGCCTCGGACATCGCTCAGTTGGACCAACACTCAGAGGAGCACTGGCCTGGGGGGGGTTAAAATAAGATGACCCTTGAGTCTGCAGAACCCAAGGGAAAGAAAAGGCTAGGTGGCGAATGGTAAAACCAATGTTGGGCATTGCTGGAGGAATTTTACTCAAGGCGAACTGTCGAGGTGTTCCCATTATAACCCAACCGCGTAAGGAACGCAAAATCCGGGAACATAACACCGATATGACGGAAACTAGGGCGGCAAGAGTGGAACAAAACACCAGGCATAAGGCCGAGCCTTCCACCCTTTACCAAGTATATAGATGCATTAATTAAATAAGATATATAGTGATATCCCAACAAGTAAACATGTTCCAACAAGGAACGACATCTCCATGTTCCAACAAGGAACAAACTTCAATCTTCACCTACAACTAACAACGCTATAAGAGGGGCTGAGCAAAGCGGTAACATAGCCAAACAACGGTTTGCTAGGACAAGGTGGGTTAGAGGCTTGGTTCAACAATATGGAAGGCATGATAAGCAAGTGGTATGTATCGCAGCATAGGCATAGCAAAAGAGCGAGCAACTAGCAAGCAAAGATAGAACTAATTTCGAGGGTATGATCATCTTGCCTGAGATCCCACATGGAAGAAGAACGAGTCCATGAAGAAGACAAACGGACGTAGACGAACGAATCCTCACAACACGACGTTACCGGATCCAACCCGAATAAGCAAACACCGGAAATAAGCACACAACATAGTAAACAACCAATACATGAACATGGTATGATATGCGAGATGCGGTATGCGATGCATATGCATGATTTGCAAAGGAGTGATGTAACCTGGCCTCAACTTGGAAAATCCAAGAGTGCCACTGGAAAGGTGAGGTGATTTCGGTTGAAATCGATATAAAGAACACCGGAATCGAATGCACGGTTTGGAAATGGCAAGCAAAACAAATATGGCACCGGTCTGCGATAAACAGCAAGTAGCCATCTAAATGCGTCAAGATAATTAAGCTACAACACTCAAACATGGCAACAAAATACATGGCATGGATCCACTCATGATGCTTAACAAAAGATGAACACTGAGCTACGGCCAATTCACTCATTAACAGGTTCAAAACAAGCATGGCAAAAGTGCACTTGGTAAACAGGTTTCAGACTTAGTGAAATTAACACTAGTCTGCAATTTCAGATCAGGTAGCACACTTTGGAGCATGAAAAATATATGCTACAGGAATTTAACATGGCAAAGCAAGGCATGGCATGGAGCTACTCAAAGATCTTAACAAAAGTCCCTTAGTGACCTTGAGCCAAAAGGGATCAGAAAATACAATTGCAAGCATGTGAACATGGCAAAAAACATAATCAGATTACAGACTTAGAGAAAAACTGGAACATGCAAATCAGATAGCGAGTAGGCATGTTTACGAGCTCGATGCACTCACTACAGAGCAAGGCATGACAAACTAAGCATACACCCATCAAGAATACATATTATATAAGCTAGACATGGCAAGAACAACAACATAGCATGCACGGATCAACAACAACATCCTCGGCAAAATCGCTAACAAGTAGACAATCTGCCAGGATTCACGAAATAACAAAAGTAGAGCTCGATTGACTCAAGCTAGGGTGCTCCATAAATGCAAACAAAGACATGGATGGATAGAGCACCACAAGGTTAACAAATCATCCTTACTGATCATCCTCAAAAGAGGCATGGATCACTAGGAAACAACATGAACATATGGCATATTGATAAAAACAGATCAAGGACTTAGTGGAATTGCTAAGTCCCTGAAATCAGCATTAACGACTGCACTACTTTGCAAGCTTGTGCTACTCACCACACATATCACAAAAATACATGGTAAGCACCTCTGGAAAGATGACATGGCATATAACAAAACTCATGAAGAGCTCAGGGGCATATCATGCACACAATAATCATGGCAAAAATGACAAATAGCTATTTGGTGCGGCAGATCTGACAATTAACTCAAATAGCACTCTTCCAACAGCATTTCGGGCGTCAAGATGAACTCAAATGAAAATGATGCAATGAGATGAAATGATGTACTCTCTGAGACGAACATTTTGATATGCTACACGCACGACACGGAGTTACGGATGCAAAGTTACGACATCATGAACATGGGCATTTGAAACTGAAAATTTCAGGGACTTAGTTAAAATCGCAGACAGAAAAGAAAGGTGAGCGTTGGATACTAAAGTGTGCTCAGGGCGAGGCTTAGCAGGACGCTCACCAAGTGGGCTCGGCCCAGGACGACAGAGGACGAGGCGGGCCGGAGGTGGGGTTGCTGGGCCAGGGAGGCTGGGCTGGACCACGGGTGGAGCGGGCCAGACGCGGGGCCCACGCGGGGGTCGTCGGCGTCCTCGCGCTCTGCCGACGCAGAGGACGTAGGGCGGCGGCGGCGGCGGTTGCCCGGCCGGATCTCGCCGGATCCGGCCCGGAGCTGCGAGCTGGCGACGGCGGAAAGCGGATCTAGGCATGGCGCCCCCGGATCCGGCGACGACGAGGCCGGACGGCGACCGGAGCGGCGTCGCGCGAAGAGCAGGCGAGGCGGCGGCGCGCTGGGTTGGCGGTGCGCCCGATGAGGCAACGGAGGCTGACAGCGACGGAGTCGGCGGCGCTCGGCGAGGTCGGCTCGGTCAGCTCCAGCGAGCTGTTGGCCGGCGGCGGCCGGAGACGAAGCCGGCGCGGAACTCCGGTAACGCGGGGACGGCGGCGGAGGCACGGGCCTCCTCGGGCCCGGCGCGGCCCGGGGCGGGTTCGATTCGGGCCTCACGGGCCGGCGGCGAAGTGGGGCGGCGCGGGCACTGACGTGGCACGATCTGATTGGACGAGGGGCGGAGGCGGACATGTCCGGTGGCGGAGTGGACATGTCCGGCGCGCGGAGGAGGAAGATCTAGGGTTAGACCGCGAATTTTGGAGGGGATCACATATTTATAGGTAGAGGGAGCTAGGAGAGTCCAAATAAGGTGCGGTTTTCGGCCACGCGATCGTGATCGAACGACCGAGATGATGGAGAGGTCTTAGGTGGGTTTTGGGCCAAAATGGAAGGGTGTTGGGCTGCAACACACATGAGGCCTTTTCGGTCCCTCGATTAACCGTTGGAGTATCAAACGAAGTCCAAATGATACGAAACTTGACAGGCGGTCTACCGGTAGTAAACCAAGGCCGCTTGGCAAGTCTCGGTCCAATCCGGAAATGTTTAACCCCCACACACGAAAAGAAGGTAGAAATGATCATCGGAGGAGATAGGAGCGCCAGAATGCAAAACAGACAACGGGGAAAATGCTCGGATGCAAGAAACGAACATGCATGCAAATAAAATGCACATGATGACATGATATGCAAAGCATGACACGCAAGCAATGACAAGGCAACAACAGCGAATAAGCGGAGGACACCTGGCACATCGATCTCGGGGCGTTACACTGGACCACCATCAGCCATCAAGGTCAATTACCGGTCGGCGACCGCTGCCGACCTCATTTGGCTCTTGGGTGGGGCGCCGTCGCGGAAGTTGGCTGCACCCCCGCCTCCTTGTGCCTCGCGACTGCTGTCCTCGGTGACCGCCGGCTGAATCGAGCTCGGCTCTCGATGACCATCAGATCCTTCTCTCGGCCTCCCACCATTAGATCCTATGTTTCAATTGCTTTCCAATTTTTTTACACCTTAATGCCAAAAAAAACTTTCTCTTCCATCCTATAATCATTTTTACATCACCAATTTTTACATCCATTGGAGATGCTCCCAGCTCAGCTCCCCCATCTCCTCTAGATCTCCCGACGCAACAAACGCAAGGCCACCGCCGCCTCCGCAGTCGCCGCCTCTGCGACCTTGCCCGCCGCCGCCGCTGCCGCCCCGAGAGATGGCAAAGGCATTTTACGCGGTGGGGTTCTGGATCCGGGAGACCGGTCAGGCCCTCGACCGCCTCGGCTGCCGCCTCCAGGGGAACTACTTCTTCCACGAGCAGAGTAAGAAGCATAAACACATTCCCTCGCCCCTAACAATCCCCCCCTCCCTCGTCGATTTTTGCGGATACTCCGGGCATCGCGTGGATGTGTTCTTCTCGGGCGGCCCCAAAAGAGTGAGCAGATCGAGAATGCCGCTTAGGGTTAGGGACGGTTCAGGAAATATCACGGTTATGTGTGTCCCATTAGATTGGGGCTGGGTTGTCCATTGTTAGGTCATCAAGGTCTTGCACAGATTCGAATTCAAATCGACCGTCGTTCTACGATGAGTTGCTCAGTTCATTTTGTGAAATATAGTGTTGGTTATTTACTGACGTTTCGGAATAGTTAGTTAACATGTTTAATGTATAGTATGGTAAAAATACAGAGGTGGACAGTGTACGGATTGTAGGTCACTCTTTGGTAGAACTTGCCTCTTACCCAGTTATATTTATACTAATTGCATATTAACTGAACTTGCCTATTTGGTTCTGCACATTTCTTCCTAATCGATCCCATTATCCTTGGATGTGCATATGTTGTGTTCACCCCTTATTTGTGTATCTGATGATGTTATTTTTGTCGTTTTCTGCGGTATTGTTTCTGTATATTTGTAAGCTTAGCAATCCCGTGTTAGCATTTTGATCGCACATCTCCTGAATGATATCTAAGTGTCACATTTCAGTGACAAAAAAGGCATTGCCATTTTACTTATATTGATTGACTCTATCTTCTTTGATCACTTAGTCCCTGATCAAGCTCATGAATTTGTATTCCCTCTTCATGTCACACTCTGTAGATGGATAAAATGTGTATCCATCTGTAAGTTTTTCTTCATCTGCATATTAGCTTTCTGTGGCTGTGAAGTGGTAGATGACACTTTCTGATCATTTGATCTTCTGAACGCTTATCTGCAGGATGCTGCTTATGTTGTAGTGTTGTACACTGCATCTAATTATTATTGCTATGTTTTATGTTGACATACATTATAATTGTTTGTGCTGTTGTGAGCAACTATAACTATCAAAGTGCTAACATGATTTTTTTTGGACCTACCCAGTTTCAAGGCATCGCACACTTATGAACATCTTTGACAAAGCACCTCATGTTCACAAAGAGGCATTTGTCGCTCCAAGTGCATCCCTTATTGGTGATGTTCAAGTTGGACAAGGGTCTTCAATTTGGTACGGCTGCGTCTTAAGAGGTTTGTGCTCAATTTCCCAGTGAGCATCATTTTGGTCTCCTTTGCTAAATCAACGTACTTGATTTCAGGTGATGCAAATAACGTTCAAGTTGGATCTGGGACGAATATACAGGACAATTCTGTTGTGCATGTGGCAAAATCTAATCTAACTGGGAAAGTCTTTCCAACCATCATTGGAGACAATGTCACAGTAGGTAAATATAGATATACCTTCTGGTTCTTGTTTTAACCATTGCTTTATTCCATAGCCTCGCGATGTTTAATTGTTCATTATTTGCTTAGACCAAAGTCTAGTATAGTAAAATTGTTACTGATCTTTATCGGGGTACTACTTCTCATTGGTATCCACAAATATTTCGTTATTGGAGCCCTAAATTATGCTCTCTGGACTGTAAGCATACATACCAGACAGATACCATGTTTTTATTCCAACACAATAGTATCGATAATTCGAAGACAGTTTGAGCAATTGAGCTTTTGTGCAAAACCTTAGTAGAGTTAGCTTGACATACATTTAGCAGAGGATATGCACTATAAATAAACATTCGTATTCGAAATTTGAACTCTGATATTGGTAATGGTGCCCATTGCCTCTCATATTGCCCACTATATGATATGCCAGAACCAATCTGACACTAAACCTGTTTTCTTCCATGTAGGACCTTCGTTCTCATGTAAAAAATTCACTGGTATTCTGATATAATATATATGTTCCAAACTTTGTTTCGCAGGACATAGTGCTGTATTACAAGGATGCACTGTTGAGGATGAAGCTTTTGTTGGTATGGGAGCAACCCTGTTAGATGGTGTTATTGTGGAAAAGCATGGGATGGTTGCTGCTGGAGCCCTTGTAAGACAGAACACAAGGATCCCTTGTGGAGAGGTTGTGCTTTACTTCACCATTATTGTTTGGATTCTTATTTAGGTCATCTCAGACACATTTGCTCATCTTTTTTTTAATTAAGTAACTCTTGTTTGATTATCTTATCTCAGCAAGTGCTCTGTTGTTGACTATCCCTGTTCAATTTAGGTATGGGGTGGAAACCCTGCGAAATTTCTGAGGAAGCTCACAGATGAGGAGATTGCTTTTATTGCGGAATCGGCTGCCAACTACTCCAACTTAGCCAAGGCACACGCTGTTGAGAATGCCAAGCCCTTGGAAAAGATTGATTTTGAGAAAGTGTTGCGCAAGAAAGTAGCTCACCAGGACGAGGAAGACGATTCCATGCTTAGTGGCACTCGAGTGGTCCCTCCAGAGCTAGCGCCACCCAGCTCTACCCCTGCTCAATAAGCTTTGGTTATCTGTTTTTTTTTCTTTCTTTGGTGCCTTCACCATCTTCAG